>NC_056744.1:123227550-123364315 GCF_019279795.1 Protopterus annectens | reverse complement strand
AAGGGATCCTTTCCCCCTTATTTTGTGGATTAGTGAAAAAAGTTGGCAGGTGAATAGTTTGATTTAAAGCCACTTTGGAAACCACTTTAGGCATGAAAGTAGGATTAGTCCTTAAAGACACCCTATCTTGGTGAAAAATAATATAAGTTTCCACAGCCATGAGTGCTTGTAACTCAGAGACTCTCCTGGCTGAGGTTAAAGCCAGTAGGATAGCTGTCTTCCATGATAAATACTTAATATCAGATGTGGCAGCAGGCTCAAAAGGAGGCAGAGTGAGTTTTTCCAGAACATAGTTGAGGTCCCAAGCAGGTATGGGAGGTGTCCTAGGGGGCCTTAAATTCTTTGCTCCTCTGAGATATTGTGTCAGAAGTGGATGCGAAAAGATTGGAGGATCTGTATTGTAATATGCAGAGATAGCTGAGGCATGTATTTTTATGGAGGAGAAGGATAAACCCTTATATAGCATGTCTGTCAGGTAATGTAAAATCAATACGATATTAGGAATGACAGGATCCGAATCCTGAGCATGCATCCAGGTGCAAAATCTCTTCCATTTACCTGCATAAGATTTTCTAGTGCTAGGCCGTCTGGCTTCTAAGATGACATCCATGACCTGTTTGGGAAGGGTAGGATTAATCACAGACCCTGAATTCGCAAGGCTGCCAGGCTGCGAGTTTTGATATGAGAGTGCAGAACCTGGCCCTGGTGTTGGGACAAAAGATTTGGAATCTGAGGTAAAATCCAAGGAGGCTCCTGGGATAGATTCATCAGTGTTGAGTACCAAAGTTGACGAGGCCAATTTGGGGCCAGTAAAATCATCTTGGGTTTGTCCTGCTTGATCTTTAATAACACCCGTGGAAGAAGAGGTAGTGGAGGAAAAGCATACCCAGAGAGGTTTCTCCAACTGAATGAGAGAGCATCCACTTTCCATGCTAGTTTGTGAAATGTCCTTGTGCAAAAAATCTGTAACTGGTGGTTGAGGGGGGATGCAAATAGATCTATGTCCGGGCAGTCCCAGGCTTCTGTAGTCATTTTGAATATTTGGGTGTCTAGCATCCACTCGTGTGGGTCTGACAGGTTCCTGCTCAGGCTGCCTGCCAGAATATTTTGTTTCCCTGGCAGGAACTGAGCTTGTAGATCCACTTTGCAAGCTAGAGCTGTGTTCCATAGAGTCATGGCTAGTCTGCAAAGGGGGTAGGAGTGTGAACCCCCTTGCTTGTTTATGTACCACATAACTGTCCTTATCAGTAGTTGTCCTAGCTGTAGAAAATCCCTGAAAGCCAAGTGGGCATTCTGTACAGCTAACATCTCCTTTAAATTGATATGCAGGTGCTTCTGATCCTCTGTCCAAAAACCTTGCAGGCCTTTCCCCAGCAAGTGGGCTCCTCATGCGTAATCCGAGGCGTCCGTGGTTAACACTTGGCTGGCTGGAGGCAGACTGAAGGCTTTCCCTTTGTTGTGAAGACATGCCATGGTCCACCAATGGAATTCCTTTTCTAGGCAAGGCAAGACAGCAATCTGTGTGTCTAGACTGTGGCAATGCTGGGACCATACACTTTTTAGGTACCATTGTATTTTTCTCATATGTAGTCTTGCATTTGGTATGAGAAGGATGCAGGAGGCCATGTAACCCAAAGCCTGCTGGAATTTCCTTGCAGTTAGCGGAGACATTAACGCCAAGGTTTTGAAAGTTGAAGCCAGCTGTGGTTGTTTTTCGGATGTCAGGAATGCCATCCAAGTTGTTGTGTTTAGAAGAGCACCCAGAAAAGTTATCTGTTGTGTGGGTGTCAAATTTGACTTTTTTATGTTCACAGTGAATCCCAGGTACTTGAGTAGATTTTGAACAAATTCCAGGTGCTGGAGTAAGACCTCCTTGCTGTCTGCTTGAATAAGGAAGTCGTCCAGATAAGGGTAAATTTGAATTCCCTTGAGCCTGCAATAAGTTACTACTGGTGCCAGGCACTTGGTGAAGACCCTGGGCGCAGTAGACAAGCCAAAGGGCAGCGCAGAGAATTGGTAATGTTTCGAGCTGGCCTTGAACCTAAGGTATTTTCTGCACTCCTGTCTGATAGGGATGTGTAGGTAAGCCTCCTTTAAATCCAATGTCACTATCCATGCATTTTTGCTCAACATTGGCAGGAGCTGCTGCAGAGTAAGCATCTTGACCTTTGGTATCTCCAGGAAAGTATTTAAGGCTGACTGATCCAGGATGGGTCTCCATGAATTTTGTTTTCTGGGAACTAGAAAGAGCCTTGAGTAAAAACCTTGTCCCATCTCTGATTGTGGAACCAGTTCTATGGCCCTCATAGCCATGAGGGATCCCACCTGGTTTAAATGCCTCTGCCCATTGGTGTTTTGGCAGGTCTGGCCATCCGTTTGGTCTTGGCAAGGTATGAAAGTGGAATTTGTAGCCTCTTGAAACTACATCCAGATCCCACTTGTCTTGGGTTATGCAAGTCCAATTTTATTGAAAAAGAGAGAGTTTTCCTCCTAGAGGAGCTTCCAGGAGAGAAGTTCCTGGAGCCATGCAGGGGGAGTCATTGAGCCTGTTTTCTATAAGATTGAGGTCTGTCCTCTCCACCCCTGGGGGTGGAAGCACTCCACTGCCTAGGTCTGTAAGAGGTCTGTACTTGGGCCCTCCCTCTGGAGCGCCTATATCTACCCCTCTGAGGCCTGTCCGAGCTGGGAAAGGACCAATTTTTAGTTGGCCAATTTCTGCTAAATCTTGGGGGCTGAACTTGTAAGAAATCCTTAACCGTTTGCATGGATTTTGCCTTGTCCTCCATTTTCTTTATCACCTCATCAGCCTTAGACCCAAACAAAACATTATGCTGAACAGGAGCATCCAGTAACTTTGCTTTCACTTGATCAGGTAAGTTTTGTTCCTTTAACCAAGCATGCCTTCTAATGACTGTGCCAGTGGCAGCTGCCCTGCATGAAGCCTCCAAGGCATCAAAACCACAGTGTAAGCCATGCTTCCCCACTTGCTCAGTAGCATGCGTCAAATCATGCAATTCCTTATTATCTGCACATGCAGAAATGGTATCTAGCTTTTGTTTCATAACAGACAGCAGGAATTGCTGATATTTTAGCATATGAAATTGACAATTTAAAGCCCTAATAGATAAAGTAGCAGAAGTGTACACTTTTTTGCCCCATCTCTCCAAAGCTCTAGAATCCATATCTGTCGGAATAGGGTTTTTAGCAGAGGCGGCCTTAACACCCTTAGGACCCTGAGAAATGGTTTCTGGATCAGCAGCAGGATTTTTGAAAAGGAACTGGTGGGAGTCAGGGACCCTGTAATATCTGTCGGGCTTAGCAGGGGATGGAGGAAAGGAGTCAGGAGTTGAATTAGCCTCAGAAAAGGCATCATCCACAATATCCAAAATAGGAGGAACAGCCAGGGGTCTAATGTTGGGGAAGAAGGAAATCCCTAAGCCTTCTCTTAGATTCAGAGTACTCCTGTCCTTCCCAGTGAAAATGTTCCCTCATGCCACGTAAAGTTTCTCCAAAAGAAAAATCCTCGGGGGAGAAGCTGATGGAATGGATTCCTCAGCAT
Source organism: Protopterus annectens (assembly GCF_019279795.1). Classification (NCBI taxonomy): domain Eukaryota; kingdom Metazoa; phylum Chordata; order Ceratodontiformes; family Protopteridae; genus Protopterus; species Protopterus annectens. The sequence goes on along the minus strand of NC_056744.1, from coordinate 123,360,756 downwards.
CAGAATCCTCATAAGGAGGGAAAGTATATTCCTGTTCAGAGGAAGGCACTGAAGAAATAGATGCCTGATCAGAGGATTCATAATCCAATTCTTGCCTTGGCCTTTTGTCTGGAGGGGGATGTGAACCCCTAATCATGGTTAGTAAGTCCTCTGCCACTTTAAGCAGCTGTTTCTGAGATTTGGGTCCCGGATCAGAAGAGGCCTGGGCTGGTGTTTTTGATTTAGAAGGAGTCTTCGCCTTTGTCTTTGGCTTTGCCTTTATCAGAAGCTGTGTAGGCCTGAAAACCCCCTCAGAAGCCAGTACCTGCACAGCGGCTCCGAACCCATCCGAGGGAGCATTGTCCGAAGGTCCTGCAGCTGGAGTACTCAAAGGCCTAGTTGGCTCCTCGTGGGAGTCCATTTCAGCAATCGGTTCTGAAATGGCCGACGACAGGGGCTGCGAAAGTGCCTCACTGACTACGGCCGAACCTGCAGCTGGCTCTGCTTGTAAACCGTCGTCTGATTTCGACCTCGGAGGCCTGTCCTTATCCTTGCGTCATTTGTGAACTCCGGTAGTCAGAAGCGTGTCCGACGACATTTTATAATTAAATCGCCTGCCAAAGTAGTGAAAAGCAAAATCGTACCTCCGCTTAATAGTACGTTGGTTAAATCTAGCACAAAACCGACAACTAGCTAAGTCGTGGTCAGGGCCTAAACAAGGAATACAGTAAGAGTGGAAATCCTTATGAGGTATTTGCTTCCCACAAGAAATACAATTAACTTTTTCTGACATCGGACTGGAGCAAGAAAAAAAGTTTCCCCAACGGGGTACTTAGCTTTGAGAAGAAGAAGCAAGTCTTCAGACTGAAGCACGAAAAAATATCAGGAGTCAGCCGACCGGCACTTGCAAACTGCTTCCACCGCACGGCAAGAAAGACTGGAGAACATGGCTTCGGCTGGTAGCTTTGTACTCCTGGCGCTCTGACATCAGGGAGCATGAATGAACAGCCGACGCCGGACCCAGACTTTGGGATTCTGGCCGACCAAGGGCTGCCTGCCGGCAGGAAGAACCCAACACTGATGACTGCAACAGTGAAACATGATGAACATCGGATGCAGTGGCTTATCCACTTAGAAATTGTCTGCTTTGAAATAGCCTTTCCTTCTGATCCTGCAGCATATGACACTAGTAATTGCTCAGTTTTTCTTAGAGCTTCAGTCCTGCTCAAGTAGAATCTTAGCTGTCTGGGTACGTCCAAGGAATGCAGAATTCTCTCACCTTTGTCCTGCGGATTTCGATAAAAAGTTGGCAGATGAATTGTTTGGTTAAGAGCCACACTGGAAACCACCTTAGGCATGAATGTAGGATTTGTCCTCAGAGAGGCCTGTCTGGGTAAAATATGATAAAAGGCTCTACAGCCATGACGGCCTGTAGCTCTGAAATTCTTCTTGCTGAAGTAATTGCTAGTAGCAGAGCTGTCTTCCATGATAAGAACTTTATATCAGTGGTAGCAGCTGGTTCAAATGAAGGCAGGGTGAGCTTTTCCAACACATAATTGAGGTCCCATGCAGGTAACGGTGATCTTCTAGGAGGCCTTAAATTCTTGGCTCCTCTAAGATACTGCTTTATTAACGGATGAGAGAAGATTGGTTGCTCTGCATTATAATGAGCCGAAATGGCAGAGGCATGGATTTTGATTGATGAGAGAGATAGGCCTTTGTCAAGCATCTCAGTCAAGTATTGTAATATCAGAGGAATATGTGGTTCTGCTGCATCAGTTCCTTGTGCTCGATTCCAAGCACAGAATCTCTTCCATTTGTCAGCATAAGATTTTCTAGTACTAGGCCTTCTGGCTTACAAAATGACATCCATCACAGCTTTACTGAGAGGTGCCATTTGTATAATTACATGATTAGCCAAGCTGCCAGGTTCAGAGTTTGTAGTTGATTGCGCATGATCTGATTGTTTTGCTGGGACAGTAGTTGTGGTCTTTGAGGCAAGGTCCACGTGGGTATTGAGACAAGTTCCTTAGGATTGGGTACCAGTACTGGCGGGACCAGTCTGGGGCAATTAATATCATCTTTGGCTTCTCTTGTCTGACCTTTAGGAGGACCTTGGGTAGAAGAGGCAGAGGAGGAAAGGCGTAAACGGATAGGTTTTTTCAATTGAAGGATAGAGCGTCCACTTTCCATGCTTGTCTGTGATAAGTCCTTGTGCAGAATCTTTTCAATTGATAATTTTGAGGAGAGGCGAATAGATCTATGTCTGGGCTCCCCCATTTCTCTGTTATCATGCTGAAGACTTGTGGATTTAGTTTCCACTCATGAGGATCCATAAGGTTTCTGCTTAAATTGTCTGCCAGAGTGTTTTGTTTTCCTGGCAGGAATTGAGCTTGAAGATGTATTTGGAAGGTCAAAGCTGTGTCCCACAGTGCCATGGCTAATCTGCAGAGGGGGTATGAGTGTGTGCCCCCTTGCTTGTTTATATACCACTTGACTGTGGTGTTGTCCGTCTTTATCAGTAGTTGCCCTGGATGAAGTAAGTCCTTGAAGGCTGTTAGGGCATTCTGAACAGCTAGCATCTCTTTCTGTTTGATATGTAGATGCATTTGTTTTGGTGCCCATATGCCCTGAATGCATCTTCCTGCCATGTGGGCCCCCCAAGCACAATCTAATGTGTCTGTGTTAAGGTTTGGCTGGCAGGGGGTACAGTGAAGGGCCGTCCTATGTTTTGGTGACAGGCCTTTGCCCACCATAGAAACTCCTGTTGCAGGCAGGGAATGAGAGGAATCATGGTTTCCAGACTGTGCGAATGTTGACTCCATAAACTTTTTAGGTACCATTGAAGTTTCCTCATATGCAGTCTTGCATATGGAATTAGTAGGATGCAGGATGCCACGAAGCCCAGAGCCTGCAGAATTTGCCTTGCAGAAGGCTGTGCTTTTGTTGCCATCAGTCTGAATTAAGTAGTTCGTTACCTTTGTCTGGCGTGAGGTAAGCCATCTGGGCAGTTGTATTCAAGCTTGCATCCAGGAACGTTATCTTTTGAGAGGGTACAAGTTGTGATTTCTTTTTGTTTATTGTGTATCCTAGGCATGTTAGAAGCCTTTTCACAAACGCCAGGTGTCGAAGAGGAGTGTCCTTGTTCTCTGCTTGAATGAGACAGTCGTCCAAGTAAGGATATATTTGTATACTTCTTTGTCTGCAAAATGCAATTACTGATGCAAGGCACTTTGTAAAGACCCTGGGCGCAGTAGATAAGCCAAAGGGCAGTGCAGAGAATTGGTAATGCATTAAGCCAGCCTTGAATAAGAGACATCTTCTGCGCGACTGTCTTATTGGGACATGCAGGTATGCCTCTTTTAGGTCTAAAGTCACCAGCCAAGCATTCTTGCCCAGCATGGGCAGAAGCTGCTGCAAAGTCAGCATTTTGAATTCTGGAATGTCCAGGTATATGTTCCAAATCGATAAATCCAGTATTGGCCGCCAGGCCTTGTCCTTTCTGGGTACCAAGAACAGTCTGGAGTAAAAACCTTATCCTTTTTCCTGTTCTGGTACTGTCTGAATGGCCCTCATATCCATGAGTGACAACCTGTTTCTGTGCCTCTGCCCACTGATTTTTTGGCAGATCTGGCCAACCCTTTGCCATTGGCAGAGTGTGGAAATGGAATCTGTATCCCTGTGATATGATGTTTAGTACCCATTTGTCCTGGGTTATTAACTGCCAATTTTAAGCAAAAAGTGCTAATTTTCCCCCTATGGGTGCTGCCAAAAGATAAGTGCTTGGTGTAGGCAGAGGGAAGTCATTGGGATTGCTTTCTGTAGGTTTGGGCTTTACCTCCTCCAGTTTTGGAGGTGGATGCGCCCCATTGCTTTGACCTATAAGAGTCTTGCGCCTGGTATCTGGAACCCTTGGGGCGTCTGGATTTGCCCCTTTGAGCTCTGTCTGACACAGGAAAGGATCAATTTTTTGTAGGCCAGTGTCTACTGAATCTTGGTGGCTGCACTCGTAAGAAGTCTAACAGTTTGCATAGACTTAGCTTTGTCTTCCATTTTCTTTAAAACCTCTTCTGCCTTAATACCAAACAGAGAATCATTTTGTAAATGTGCATCTAGCAATTTAGCTTTAAAATGATCAGGCAAATTTTGTTCCTTTACCAGGCATGCCTCCTAATCACAGATCCAGTAACTGCGGCCCTGCAGGAGGCCTCTCAAAACCACATTGCAAAGTATGCTTTCCAACATGTTCAGCTGCATGCAATAATTCCTTCAATTCTTTATTTTCTGCACATTCTGAAATCAACATAATTTTCTGTTTCAGCAATCCCATAACATGTTGCTGGTACTTAAGCATATGAAATTGACAGTTTAAGGCCCTGATTGCCAAGGTTGCAGATGTATAAACCTTTTTTTCCCCATCTGTCCAGTGCCCTTGAATCTCTGTCAGAGGGGGTAGGATTTTTTGCTGTTGAGGCCTTAACTCCCTTTGGGCCCTGTGAAATAGTTTCAGGATCAGCAGCAGGGTTTCTGAATAAAAATTTATGCGAGTCAGGAGCCGGAGGTAAGGAGTCAGGGGTCAAGCTGGACTCCGAAAACACATCATCCACAATGTCTAAAACAGGGGAAAATGGCTAAAGGCTTGTGCTGAGGGAGAAGGAAATCCCTGAGCCTCTTTTTTGATTCTGAGAAGTCTTGACTCTCCCAGTGAAAATGCTCCCTCAAAGTATGCAAGGTTTCTCCAAATGAATAATCCTCAGGAGGAGATGCAGATGGAATTGACTCCTCATCATCAGAATCCTCATAGGGAGGCATAGATAATTCCTGATCAGAAGAAATAGAAACCTGAGCTGAAGATTCATAATAGTCTTGCCTAGGCCTCTTATCTGGAGGGGGAATGGGTACCCCTGATTAAGGTAATAAGGTCTTCAGCCATTTTGATCTGTTTTTTATGTATAGAGGCCTGCGCACGTGGCTCATACGTCTGTTTTATAGTTTTAGAAGCTGCCTTTGTCTTAGGTTTTGCAGCTGTCGTCAGTTTGATATACAAATGTTGAGGTCTGAATACACCCACAGAAGCCGGTGCCTACTCAGCGGCTCCAGACCCATCTGAGGGAGATACATCCGTCGGTCCAATACCTTGAGTATCTTGCGGCATGCCGGACTCCACATGGGTGTTGGTGCGACTCGAAGGTAGCGGGTATCAGGGGTTGCAAAAGCACCTCACTGAGTACCAGCGAACCGGCGACTGGCTTAGGAGAAGCTTCATCGGTTTTGGATTTCGACTGCCTTTCTCTGTCCTTTTCTTTGTGTTTTTTATGTACTTTAGTAGTCTGACTGCTATCCAACGACATTTCTGGGTAGTTAAACCTGTTTCCAAAATACTTTGATGCACAAATATACAGACGCTTAATAGTGCGTTGGTTAAATCTAGCACAAAACCGACAGCCAGGCATGTTGTGATCAGGGCCTAGGCAAGGAATACAGTATAAATGGAAATACTTATGAGGTATTTGCTTCCCACAAGTAATACAATTATTAACTTTTTCTGACATCGGTAAAAAGCAAGAAAAAAAAAAGTTTCCCCAACGGGGTACTTGGCTTTATTGAAGACTTCGGTTCTGAAACTCAAACTCGAATATTTCAGTAGTCAGCCGACCGGCACTTGCGAAATGCTTCTGCTTCGGGCACCGCACAGCAAGAAAGACTAAAGAAAATGGCGTCGGTTGCATGTTTTATACCCCTGACGACCTGACGTCATGGAAGAGAAGACAGCAACCGACGCAGGACCCAAGACTTTGGAATTCAGGCCGACTGAGGGCAACTTGCCAGCAGATTACCCAAATGTAATGACTGCAACAGTGAAACACAAAGAACATCAGGGCTTTTAGCCTAACTGTACAAGATAGGTATTTGAAACCCTAAATTTTCCTTGTCAGGAAATTCTGTGGTCTCTCCAGCTGCTGTATATGCTTGGCAAGGTACATGCCAAAGGGGGCATTGTATTCGATAATGAGTTTGATAAGGGAGTACAGGGATGTTATGGCCTTCTTGTTCCTGGATGAAATACCCTTACTTATAAGGTGGTCCATGTAGAAAAACTTCTGTACAACAGAGCCAACATGGTGGTCAAAAGTCAGGTTGCTATCAACCTGGGTGCACAAGTCCCTCACAACTGATTGTCACATTAACAACGTAGTAAGTACGCAATTAGTGGGGACGCCATTTTCGCCAAAGGGGATAATGATACATTTCTTGGCATTCAGTTTGAGGTCATGCTTCTGGCACCAGTCATTAGTTTGGATAATGCCCTCTTGGAGGATGTTTACATCACTAGGCGAGTTTAAGACAGCACACAGCTTACAGTCACCTGAAACCTGGTCAGCCACAGACCACTAGTTTTGGCTTGCACGTCAGAAAGCTACATCCTAAACCGCAGAGGTCCCAAGACCGATCCTTGGGGTACTCTGCTCATTACAGGTCTACTACTAGAGGTGGCTTCACCTATTTTAACAGAGTGGGTTCTATCAGTGAGCCAGTTAGCTACCCATATGGTAACATATGGGTTGACGCCTATCAGAGTGTTTATCTATTATGACTGAGTGAGGAATATTGTCAAAGGCTTTGGCTAGGTCAAGATGGGCAGTGTGCAGTCTTCCCCTCGTCCATGGCTTTGGTGACTGTTTCGAAGAAATCTACCAAGTTTAATATGCATGATTTCCCTTTGACAAAACCACAGTGTGTGGTGTGAAGTGTTTGGATGTTGCCAATGTCTTTGTTTATAATGTCCATGACAATGCATTACATGGCCTTGCAGATCAGGCTAGTTAGGCTGATTGGCCTTTAACTGCCTGGGTCGGTGGACGCTCCACCTTTGTGTAGACGGATGACAGTGGCTGTCCTCCACTGGGGTCAATATTAAAAGTTCTAAGTCTGAAAACTTCGACTCTCATATGGTTGACTCCATATGAGCGAAGTTTTCAAACAAACTGAAAATGTAAACACAGTAAAAACAAAAAAACCTACCTGAACGCTCTATGCAGGGGAGCAAGCCCCGCAGCACCCCCCCCCCATTTAAATATACCAACTCCGAGATCGCACTACATTGAAGTGAAGGGAAGAATTCCCTACGGTGATCTCCACTGAAACGTTTAATGTTTGAAAACATCGCTCATACGTCCATCATATGAGATTCAACGTTTTCAGACTTCGAACTTTTAATATAGACCCCTCCATTCAGCTGGGATGAAGCTAGTGCTCGGGCTTTGGTTGAATAGGGTGCCTAAAGGTGCTGAGAGCTCTTGTCTGAGTTCATGTAAAACACACCCAGGGATGTTGTCTGGTCCCATGGAGGTTGTATTTTTTCCCTCTGAGAATACATTAAAGACCTGCGCCCTGGTGATGAGGGGAGTGGGGGCAGGTGCTGGGAATGTCCTGGTTTACTGATGGGGGGATGATGAAGTTTTCAATGAACCTGTCTGCCAGCAGGTTGGCTGCATCTACAGCATTTGTGTATGTGGTGTTCTTGACCACCAGTTGAGAGCAGATCTGGGTGTTACCTTTCAGACTGCAGACGTATGTGAAGAAGGCCTTGTGACTGCCCTTAGTGGATGTGGCCAATTTGGACTCCAAGTTAGCCTTAGAGGATTTCACCAGTGACCTAATTTGTTCAGACAAAGGAGAGATTGCTGTCCAGGACCAAGAAGGGGAAGGTGCCAAGTTGGAAGCAATTTATTCCTTTTTCATTACAGAATTTGTTTGCTGTCCACCACACAGTTTACTCTTCCTTGAGGAAGCTGATTTGGTTCTGTGGAGTATTGCTGAATCCATTCAGCTATGTAGGTTGCTCATACTATTTTCTGGTGTAGGCTTGCATATTAGTGCTAATTCTAACTGAATGGATGGTGGCTGTGAAGCTGCGTATACCTGCTCTCAGGCGGTTGTAGTTCGCTTTGGAAAAGTTTTTTTTGTTTGACCATGGTAGGGGGGGCTTCAAAAGTGATAATTTTATGGTCGGATCTTATCACGGAAGATAATACTGTAGGGATGCTACGGTGGCTACTCATGGGGGTTAGTACAAGGTCCAGATATTTTCACCTCTCATGGGGGTGTCGACCAGCTGATCCAATGCACTAGCATTGACAAAGTCTTGGACTCTTTGGGCGTTCGTGTTTGGGCTAGAATAGATCTTCCACTCTATAGTTGGGTAGTTAACGTCACCCAGGATCAAGGTAAAGGGTTGAATCATGATGGATTCAAGTAAGTCCGGATAGGTGGAGGGGGCACCCTGAGTCACGGTTGGGGGTCTGTAGCTAGCTATGATTTGAATAGGTGTTTTGTCAACAGTTAACTGCACCTGCAGGGTCTCCTATGTGTCATACTATTTGACCAGCCTGGTGGTGTGTATGTCTTTGATAAATATTGAAAATCCACCTCCTCTGGCTTTGTAGCCCTGCATTTGTGGTCTGAAAGTATGGTGTTACGAGTATGGATTACTTAACTTACTCAAAAATAATGGACCACTACGTTCCTGTGGCTTCATAGTGCTCCAACATCCTGGCTTAACCATAAACATATCCCCTGTTTCATATAATATAGTGCTAGGTTCTCCTAAACCTGGCTAGAAATAAAAAAAAAATGATCCCATCCACCGGAGTATCAGAGTAAGCCCCCCACTAGAGACCTATCTCCAGTTCTCACAGGTTTCCTCCTGCAACTCTGATGATATTAAGTGCCAGGTCATATCTGTCATGACAGGCCTTTACTCTAACATGGTAGTGTGCTTCAGTTTTGCCTCTGCATGGCAACTCTACTATACAGTTAACACTCAACTTTTTCACAATAGTGAAAGGACCCCACCAGACTGCCTGCAGCTTGCTGTTTCCAAAACAGGACTAAGTATCATTAACTGCTGTCCAAAAGTACTGTCGCTATGCATATGGCTGTCTTGTCACACCAGAATTTTTGTTGCTGTTGTGCATGGGCCAGGTGCTCATGAGCCACTCACATGAGCTAAGTCTACTCCTGAAACTGAGGACATACTCTACAGACTCTTTATGGTAATCACAAACCCCCTCCTGCTCGGCACAAATTACTGCATCCATACAGCAGACCAAAGGGTGAAAAAAATGTAGATTCCTGTGCAACTACCTGCATTCAATGAAAAAAAATAGGGCAAAATTTGTTCTACTCCCACTTGAACTGGCATGCAAACACTCAACATGGTCTTCTGTACAGAATTAAAATGTCTCTTCCAGACCTTTCTGGGGATAAGGGGTAGTCACTTCCACAATCAGGTCAGCAAGCCTGACAAATTGGAAGCATTTGCCAACGGAAATCCACCCTGATGAAAATGTCTGCCAAAGTATTTACCACATTCTTTGTTTCAACAGAAGACTTAACCATTGCTTCTGCATATCTAGGGCAAAATGCACCGCCACAAGAATATATTGTTTTTCTTGTTTACCTGGGGTACTCAGAGGTAGCACAATATACAAAGCTAACCTCAGAAAACAGTTTTTCAATAACAAGCTAAAGCATTAAATGCAGAATTGCTTTTGTGTCCACACCTGTTAACTTTTTAACACTTCTCTCAGGTCCTGCAGTTTCCTGTTGCATCCTTTGCATACCCTGGCCAATAAAAATGGGCTCCTACCCAGCCAGACTTTCCTAGTAATCAAATGTCAATAAATTAAAATATATACATAAATATTAATGCATACATCTTTTCACAGTCAAGACCTGCTCCTTTTGACGTACAATTTACCAGCACTTTACGATTTGCTAGGGTTCCTGAAGTACAGAGTACTATTTTAAAATTTCAACTGCAGCTTATTAAATTTCTTTTTTTTTCACCTCCTTTCTCACACCTACAAAGAAATGGTCATAAGATTACACATTTTCCACACAAGTTAGATCTTTGAATTTCAGAGTCCCTTATTTTCTTTGCCAATAGCGCCAAGCATAAATCAAATACAAAGGAAAACAGGACACTCTTGTCAGGTTCCTATGTCAAACACAGCTTGTGGGAGAGGTACTCTCTAATTCTTGCCTCCGACTCTCTATATATCCTTCTAATGAACCCCAAAATATCTGGAATGTAAAACACTTCCACTGCCCTAATCAAAATCCTAGAGACTCCAAATGCTTTTTCTGCATCAGGACCCACAAATAATAATAGTATTTTCTAACATTCTGATTTCCTATGGATCATCAATTTTTCCATTAATGTTGGCAAACGTTTACCTCCACTTAAAGAAAAAAAAAAACACAATGGTCCATATCAATAAATTTTAGCAACACCTTTGTCATTCCCTTAGCTAGTAGAGATAAACACCTTATAAGCATGGTTTCAAATTTAAATTGGTCTACATAAAGCTGGGTCTGAAGGGTCGGATAATTTACCCACCACACGTTTTCCCAACATGCAGGTGCTTCCCAACCTTTTATAACACTGGGAAGCAAAACTTTCAAGATCTTTATCAAACAACTCTCGAATAATTTCAGCTTCCACATTCAATGCTTCTCTTTTAAAAAGTAGAAAAGTGCCAGTGTGTCATTTTTACTTCAATAAAAGCTAAGATAAAGATGAAGGGTAATTATGTATGATCTGAAATACTAACTGGATGTGTCAAACCTTTCAATTAAATACACGTGTGTCCATGAAATATAAATTCTATTCAGTACAGCCCAGTTATTCTACCTTGGGGGAATAATATGTAAACTGTCAGATTTTAACATCATCCATACAAAACATTCATACTTTTCTTCAGAAATCTATCCTCTGTTGTATTTTCTGTTCTGGGTCCCCTGATGCAGCCTAACTATTGCAAATAAAGTTTCAGTTCCCACCCTTCAATATACCCTGCTTAAAGTGGATTTCTCTCAAAATTTTAAGCCCAATAATATTAGCAGTTTTGATTGAATATAAATACATACCAGTGTAATCCTCCTTCTCCCTTGCCAAATTGCCAACAGCCCCTTATAACCACAAATCTACCATTACTGTCTTTTCCCCTTTTCTGTCACGACTGCAGTCCCTCTAGCAAATAGTATTATTTATTCCCTTTTCCTTTGTTCCTGACATTATACTGAATGTTAATCTTGAAATCCTTTGTCAAAATTTACATGCTCATTTTTATCAAAATGCGTCTCCTGCAACACTTGCATACATTTCTTAACACAATTCAATAGCTTTTGCTTTTTGTCTATGCTTGTAAGGCCATTTACATTCTATGATAATACATGACAGAAAATTATTACTCACGTAACTATACATGGTAGTTCTTTTTAATGTACATTTCCAGCCTTTGGCTTATATGCACTCACTAATGTTTGGCAGGCTATTCTTTTTCTTTTTAATCAGTCGTTTCTTTCTCACCTCCATTACAACCCATGTCACATTTTAAGACACTTTTGCTTCAAAGAAAACAAACAAAAAATAATTTAGGAACACACCATCCCCCTTTTCACTTAGAATAAGCACGCAAAGTTATGTACATTTTTCAAGAAATAAAATTCATCCCTCCAGACAAAGGCAACTACCCAACTGCATTCTGTTACTAATGCTAAATGCATGTTAAAGCCTGTGTTCCCATCTAAACAGATCACTATCCTTTCTTCTTCCCAAACGTGAAAAAACAGCTTACATGCCTTCAGTAAACCTTAATCTTTAGCCCTAAAAAAAACTACACTGGCTACTTTTAAATAAATTGAGCACGGTTTTACTAAATTGATTAAAACCATCAGCAAGGCTACTACTTACTCACTTCCCCAGTTTCAATCCTCATTTTTCATCGACCTGCTTGCAACTCGACTATTAAATGCTAAATTTCTCTCATTAAGAAGTACTCAAAACTCACAAGACTAACTGCTTACAAATGCAGCCTCCAAGTAAAGGAAGTTAGTAATAATAAGAAAAAACTATGTAGATGCACAAAAAACACTGCAATTTCACTCAGAACATTGGGGGAAAAAACTGCAGACTTGTACCCACCAAAAGCATTAGCTGATAGAAAAAAGCAAGCAAGCTAATAACTTTGCAAATTCAAGAAACCTACCACTTCTGTGCCTTTCATAACTTTGACGCATTTTTCAAGTATACCTGTTTAAAAAACTTGTCTACAGCTTATGCCATGGACACTCACCCTTGTAAAAACAAAGGAAATTACAATCTTAATTATACATATATTAATACACTTAAATCTAACCTCTCCCAAACACACACACTAGCAGCCCAAGATATTACCTTTCATATCTTGCTACGGTATAAAGAAGGTACATCTTACATAAAAAAACTAGCTTTAATATACTTAACATACACAGCAGTCACTAGGTCTTCCCACTTTGCATTTAAAATACTCCTGACTGCATAATTTGCAAAACTGTTTTATAACATAACATGCAATAAAACATTTTAAACAAATATTGGTAAGAACAAAAACTGTTTTATTTACAGCTATTTCTTTATTTCCTTCAATGCCCTTCTAAAACATTAAAGTAGGATATATGCTTTACAGTTCACCCATGTTAACAAATGTCCAGTCTTTCTCAACCAGGTTGTTTTGAAAATTCATATTTCAGATGCCTATTCCTGTATCCAGTGGGATTAATACTTTAGTCTCCTACTTGCACCTCCCCCAATTTCAGTGCTGCTGATAATCTTCCTGATCATCCAAATCTCCCAACACCAGCCTCTGGTTCAAGCTCAAAGTACCTCTGATTCTTACAGTTAGCTCATGTGCTTTCCTGTTTCTCAAGCAGTTTCCTTTGGAACAATGGAAATGTCTCTGCATGGGCTCTGTTGTCAGACAAATGAGAAGCAGAGTCCCCTTTTGCTTGTTGCTCACTCTTTGGTGGAAAAAAATATTTCCTCCTTATCCTGTATAGCATCAAACATGTATCTGATCTGGATATAGCAACTTGAATCTCACACCAGCCTCTCTACATTATCATTTTTGGTATAAACATGATTTGCTTCTGCTTCAATAATAATTTTCCAGAGACACTGTCCTGTCTCCAGTTTTTAATAATTTTCCTCTCTGCCCAGTAAATGAGTAAGAAATAACACTAAGCCTCTAGGTTCAGTATCCCTCCTCCAATCATCCACATAAGTGGAGACTGCTACCACTGAATGCCTCCACTGTGGGGCATCTGGAAAGAATCCCACGGAACCAACTGCATACTCCCAACTGAGACAGCCTAGCCTCCCTCACTGTTCGGCATATTTTACTTAGCTCAGATGACAGATTATGGAAGTGACAGACATTCAGGATGCTACACCTCACTACAGCAACAAATGTTCACGTAATGTTATTGTTGCAGTAGTATTCTTAACAGGAGATAAATCAGCCACATACTGACATCCACGTAATCCAACTAGTCCTCAACAGGCTTGCAAAATCAAGTTGCAGGCAGATCTCCCCTGGGTATGCATACACATTCCTGCGTCCTGATAAAAGGGGAGCCAGCCCATAAGATCTTCTGTTCTTCTCTGCAAACATGTCAAAGATGCAATTATCAGCACAGCAGACAACAATGTTGGGACAGTCCTCCTTGCTATACCCTATGCTGCAATGCTAGAAGTCTGTATTGGAGACAACAGCAGTTTTCCTAATGGGGGCAAATGGGTGGAGACTTGCACTGTACTAATGACACTACTTTAACATCCAACATTATGGTGATTTTGGAACAGTACAAGCTAATACAGCTCTCCAAAACAGGAAAGGTCTTCCTGCACCTACACTGCATCCTCCAAAGATATCCTTAAGGATCACTGCTCCAAACCTTGCCTCATCCTTGCAATAGATATCCAGTTTAAACTACTTAAGAGGATGTACGAAAAGATGACCAGGTAGCCAGCCACAAATGTCTTAGGTTGAAATATGCCTGAAAAAAAGATGGAAGCTGCCCTAGCAGAATAAACGTTCACTCGTTCCTTTAGAGGCCTGCCTTCCTTTTCACAGCAGACAGCAATGTAGGTAACCAATCACTTGCACAGTGCTTGCCTAACAGGCCTGCCATCCTTACCAAGAGAAAAAAGCTACAATTAATCAAATAGGTCTTGTTGCCAGACAGACTTGATACTATCTAAATAGTACTGTAATCATCTATGGGTCTGACATTTTTTGACATCAAGGTAGAATGAATCATGAAGCTCACTGACACTGCGCAAGACTGAATGGCTGCGTTGCTATCAGAGACTGCAAGCGCCATTTTGAACATGTAACTAGCAACTAAGATACTGGTCTTCCAGGACAAAAAAAAGAAGTGGCACTGAAGCTTCAAGTTTGAATGGGTCAAGGGTCAGCGGATCCTAGATAAAAGTCAGATCCCAAGGAAGGCATACTCTAACAGGCAGAAAGTGAATCATTCTTTTTAGAAACTGCTCGACTAACACCGCCTCCCCATCACTGATTAAAGTAGTGGAAGGTAAGAAGACATACTTGAAATTGAGACCTTTACAGAGGAATAAGCCAATCCTGCTCTAAAAACAGATGACAAAGAACACAGGATAACTCCACGCTCAGTTGGCCCTCTTTATTCTTGCAAAGGTACAAAATACTTCATTCTGTTGAGTCAGTTATTAACTTTGCGCTTTGGTAAACTCAATTATGGAATCAAGTGGCTAGTCTCCAAATGATTCACAGACTAATATCAACATACAAACCTAAAAGGAAAATCATAGCAAAAAACTGCAACTGATAAAATGTATACATTTCCTGACCTCTTTTGGAATTGTAGCACATCTTGAAAGAGAAGGTGCTGTGAAAGGAATAGGCATGAGATATTACAGACCGCCAAATAAAAACCCTTAGTTTTGAACATACCTAGCTTCCAGACCACACAGTGAGCAAGTCTACCTCCTTTAGAAGGAATAAAAGGAGACTCCTTGGTCAACTACCCACCTTCACCATCACTTAGGGAAATAACAGATACTGGGACGGGGGCATACAAGAACCAATGTCTCCACTGCCAGCAGCAAATTAGTAACCGATGGTTCACTGGCAAATATGCCAGTCTTAGGACTTCTTTTGCATGTAAACTGCAGAAAACATCCTGCTCAACATTTACTTCCGGTTCCTTGCCAATGCTTTGCTCAGGTCATTAGTTATGCTGTTGCCTTGCAAAGATAGATTCATCACCAGGAATCCATATTGGACCAGGCTGGTAAATTATAGACCTGCATTACGAATCTAGACAGTAGACAAGAAGTTCATACTTCCTTGCTTGCTAGCAACACCGGGGATGCCTAGAAGTGTTTGAGGACTTGCAGAACTCCCAATATCCACTTCAGAATTATATGCAGACTCTGTACTGAAAGAGCCAAGGACTCTCAAGAGAAATATCCCTGTACAGAAGCATTACGTGAAGTCTGAGGAACTGTTGTACAGTTTCTGCATAGGCACAGGCAGGGAAGAACAGCAGCCTCCCTTTGTTCCTCCATACTTGGGTCACGCATCATGCGAGCTCCATCTTAAAGTAGGACAACAATGGCGGCTCAACGACCATGTGGTTGCTAGTGCGGACTCTCAAGAGACCTCATGGAACTTTTCCTTTATGTGCAGCCAGGCTTCTGGGGCAAACAGAACAGTCAAAGCCATATAACCTAAAGCCCTGGCAAAATTCTTGGCCATCACATAATCCCTATTGGTCTGGTACAATGCAAGAGGTCAGGGACTTAGCTTTCGGAAGATGGACCTTGTACTCTTTTTGGGTGCAACCCTGAAAAGTGTCAATGCTGTATGGGATTAGGCTCAACTTCCACAGGTTGACGAAAAACTAGAGAGATTGTAAGTTCTGTAACCATACTGAAACTGCCAAGAATTTGGCATTACAACTGTGCCGGCAATAGCAGGTGTATAGATATGACCCCCTTTTAATCAGAGCACCACCAATGTGGGGGATGGTTCAAGTACTGTGCAAATACCTTGGGCACAGGAGAGAGACAAAAATTGATGGTGCAGAGGGGTGAGGAAAAGAACCTGAACCTCAACATTTTCCAGTGCTCACTGTGAATATATGCAGATAAGCATCTTTAAGGTCTACATTGATCAGAAAATCCAGAGAAAGTAGTAGCAAGTGCACAAAATGTAAAGTGAGCAATTTAAATTTGGGGTACTGAAAAGAAGTAGTTGAACCTGAAGATGTCCACAGTCAGTCTGCATGGCCTACTTTTGGGAACTGGAAAAAAATGGCAGTAGAAATCCAACTGTTTTTAAAAGGTCTGGCACCTGTTTGTAACACCTCATGGACTAGGAACAGCCAAACAAAAGGTAAAGCCAGATTCAACTGATGATCTGACACTGGCAGCTTCACCATGAAAAGTGGGCTGGACTAATTTTATCCCATAGCCTTCCATATGATGCTCAACAAATAGCAGTCTTGACATTCAGTGAGCACCCCTTTGCAAACTGGCTTTTTTGTCTTCCACTCAGGCTAAATACACGGCAACAGAAAGGGATCTGCAGGAAATATGAATTCTAGCTTGCCTCCCAAGTTTATCCTGCCTCCTTATCCTACCATGTTGGATATGTCCTGACTTCTTCGCATTTATCTGCTGACCCTCTTGCTGGCCTCCTAAAAGAGGTGCCAGTCTTGGAAGCATAATTACTGCTACAGTGCAGTATGGGAGGGTGGGGGTGGCTTGAAAAGGCTGTAACACCATTTGCTTGACCTTGCATATTCCCTAAAATTTTCTCAACCTTTCCTGCAAGAGTTCCTTTCCTAAGGGAGAAATTCAGTGAATTCCCCTGTGACATCCTTCAGTAGCACCAAATCCCTACCCCAAACATGATGATTGAAACTAGCAAGTCCCACTATAGAGGCTGCACCTACAGCATTGCACCCATATTTAATGATTTCCCCTACCCTTGGACAGCTGTTCATCCTGAACCTCTAAGGATAAGTCAGCTATATGTGAGGGGATTTCTAATAAGGGAATCTGGTAATCTACTGCCATACAGGTCACGGCGGCCCAAGTGTCAACATTTTCTCCTAATCTATCCACAAGGCCTTTTTTTTTTTTTTTTTTTTTAATCTGGCAATGCATCCACACCTGGTACTAGTTTGTCACCCATGTAGGCCTCTAATGAAGCCAGCACAGGGTCAGCCATCCCATTTTCGCACAGTAATAGTGCATCTGCTGCACACCATAAAACACCAATCTGGTTTCTTGGGCATGAGGGTTTGGGAATCCGGATCTAGGAAGACATCTTTAAAGGCTTTTGCTATTGGAGGACCAACTATGGACTTAGATTTCCTCTGCCTGGAAAAGCCCAAGTTCCTCTTCTTGCAATCTGATATTTTCTTAGCCTTCCATTAAAATGCTCCACATCCTCATGACGTTGTCTCCAAAAACTTCCTGACTTGCAAGGAACCCAACAAAATGAAATCCCCTTCATATCAGTCCCCTTCATATCAGTCGTATCTGAAGGGGGATGCCATCTGTGGCACATAGGCTACATCATCAGACCAAGAAGATGAAATGGATTTCACCACCTATCCCAAAGTTGTTGCTTGGCAGGAGCAGACTCATTTACAACAGCTCTTCTTCAGGTCTGCAGAAGGTATACTCCAGGAACTGCACAGATTTTCCAATAAATGTTACTAGCAAACAGTTACTTTCATAACACTGATGGACTAGAACATATCAAAACAGATAATTTCGCCCAGTGGGGCATTTATCTTTTGCCATGCATCAAACAGGCACTCTGAAGACATATGCTGAATGAATAATTGAAACTTTACATGCTAAGATGCAACTTTACATGCTAAGATGCATATGTACCCAAGGAAAGGGAAGTAAACAGGGGACAGAGGTCAGCTCCCTTTTTATTTAGGAGGCAGTAGTACATTGCCCAGTGAAGGGGATGTCAGGCTGCACTCTGATGTAAAGCTTTGGGAGTGAGGCAGACATCAGTCTGTGGCTGAACCCCTTGTGTAATGATTATTATAAACCAGTGACCTTGCAAAGAAAATACTCTGATTTAGACCCGCCAACATCTGTTCAGCAACAGAGTTCATGCAAGCAGTGTGGAGTTTCAAACTTTAAATTTAAAAGCTGTGAGGGTTTTACCTTATTGTTCTTGCATTTCAAGTCTGACTTTTACTGCCAGCTCAAAAAGTAAGGTCTGTCAAAGGAGTATTCATAACCCTGGTCTCTGTGGCAGCTGTAAAATTTGTAAGGCTAAACCAGGCACAGCAACATACACAAGCCCCATGCCTACCACTCCTGCTGTAGCAACTACAGTATGTGCCAGGCACATAGTAAGGCTGACTTATTAGACTTCCATTTATTCTTCAGGTCCACATTTGGCAACTCACCTAAAGTCCATACAGTTTCATAGACAAAAATCACTTTGGAAATGGAGAGTTTACCACCCTAAAAATGATTCTCTAATTTGTCCAGTACAAAGAGATGCTTTACTTGGTACTGTGATGTCCCTTCTCTGGGACAGTAATCAAGAAGCCTGAATCCTCAATCACTGATAATGAAGAGGGATATTCATTTGGAACAAAAACAGACACACACTACCTCCATATGCAGCTCTCTCTGTCAAGCTCAATTTCCCTCAAGAGCAAACAGGCAACACAGTCTGTCTGGGGTCTGGATTTCTCAGTCTCCCTCCAGATCCCAAGTAAGACTCCCCACTGGCACAGCTATAAACCTAAGTCCTCAGCCAAGTGTCCAAGCCAAGTCCTGAAGCACCCTCTCTGTGAAACCACTGCTTCATGTCCTTGCTCCAAGCAGTTAACACACACACTATTTTCACAGAGAGAAAGATACAAACACACCTGGGAAAGGCTGGCATAGATTTACTAGCTAAGCCCCCTTCTGCCCAGACTATAAAGGTAGTTACTGCCACCAGACACTCCAAAGCCAGCTACTCAAGGCAACTGCAAGGGTACCCAATTACACTGAGTGAAATTAATATTAATACAAATGGTAGTGTTTTGATGAATACAGTAAGGATTTCAGGAGCGGTCACAGAGTCATCAATATGATACAAGTACTCTCAAAGATTAACATTCTGTAAAGGACCAGCCACAATGAAAAGTTTAAATATATTCAATAAAAGAACATAATACTAAACATCTATTTACAATAAATACCAGAGTTTCACTCACTGGAAATATTAAAATAACACAAACAGATTCACACAGATAGAGAAAACCAGTACTCAGTTGCCGAGGTGTGTTACAGCATCTGGAAGCTATAAAACACTTCCACTCTTCCTACAGGAGCTATTAACTCATTCTATGGTTACAATCAGAACTGGAAGATACAATCGTTATGGCCTAAATCAAGAAATTTAATTTCAGGATATTTTTCTAAACGTTAGCTGGGGTTGAGCTTAACCTCAACTCTTCCAGTATTCTCTGCTAAAACATGTACATTTAGATCAGTTACAGTACAGTCAAGACCCACTGCCGGCATATTTTTTTTAACAGAAGCATCTGTCACAAATCAGCTTCATATACAAAACAATTCTTTACAAAATTCAAACTAGCTATGCTGGCATATGTTGCATATCCACTGCCCAACTCCTCCTGGCATAGCTGGCAATACCTCATATCACCACAGGTACATGGACAGCTAAGCTATGATGAGTTAAGAGGATTTTTTTTCTAAGCAGAAACCATAACTATGAGGTCCACCTTTGGGGGGGGGGGGTCTGTCATGGGACACTTCCACAGCATCATGGTTCTACCCTTACAGATTTAGGCCAACAGGCCACCTGGACAACTGTGAAAACACAAGAGAAAATACGGGACATGAAACCTTCTACAGGACAAGCTGTAAAAAAGAAGGGCATTTTGTTGCCCATCCCACCTTCAAACAGATCAACTCAGTCTTCCTAAACTAGGGGTCACCCAACAAGTATGGGAGGAATAAGCTTTCTTGCCTTCACCCAGCTATAAGGTGGGAGACTGTTAAGGTGAGCCACTAGGCTTCCTCTTATACCCAGTCTTTTGTCCCGACTTAAAAGGGGAATGTTTCAAGGACGAGGACTTAACTTGTCTGCACAAAGCTGTTATATCCTGCCAACCCCCCTGAAAGCCCTCCTCTTGTATGAAAAGAAAAGCTAAAATCAGCCACATATACTCCCACAGTCAGGACAGAGATGGATGCTACATGAAAAGATGCTTGCATCACTGTAATTGCCCACTGACAGGGATACCTGCATTACTGTCAATGGGACTGGAAAAGATACTGTAACTTATGCTAAGGAAGACAACCCAGAGAAACTGTAGCCAAAAAGTAGTTACTGAAGGGCCACTATTGTATTTAAGAACTAAAGGATGAAATATCTGCTTAAAAGATACCATGGCTTTATTAATCTATTTCATAACCTGTGAAACTGGGTTAAAGAGGAGACCTCTGTCTAGGGGCGCAGCCTGGAATGAAGGCTGAAACCTGATCCATACATCTCAGCACTATCCCCAAGGGTGCTGCAAAGTTGCAAGTGTCCACTGCACTGTATTCACATTTTACAGCATGCATTTCAGCAATAAAAGTCATCCATGTAACTTTAGCAACCCTCTCTTTAAAGTTTTAAAAGGAATACCCAAGCTCACATCCTCAATTTGCTTAAGAGCCTCGTCCTTGCATTTTTAACATGTAAATCAAGCAATTTATAGTCCCAAATGAAAGTGTAGCTGTGGTAAACTTTTGTCCAAAGCTGCCCAGAATCCTTCTCTCCTCATATGTGGATTGTGTTTTTTTTAATTCATAACACTAACTTGGCCCACCTGGTTGCCCCTAGGAACACCACATCAATGTCCACTGTAGGGATTTTATATAGATGCTTAAATTCTTCCGGAAACCTGTAGTATCTACATTGCTACTTAGGGCAGGGCAGCTGACAGCTAGGGTTTAAGTTAAATGAATCAAATGCATCCTCAAATGAGGAGAGGCTTGATGTGAAAGACCAAAGCTCAAGTGCCTCCATACCCACCAAGTCCAAATACCTTCTCCTCAAAGTAGAGATTACTTGCAACTGGGGTGGGGCCATACCAAGCCAGTTTCCTGTGTGCTGCTACTCCATCCCACAGGGAGGTGACCTGCAAAGTACAAAGTCCTCTCTTCCCAACAGTGGATTTCAATAAATCAGAAAGGAGAAGCCTTCCTTTGACTGGAAGAAATGGGGAGAAACTCCTGATGCCGAGGACTGGGCAGGCTGCAGATCTGTGCACTATATATTCCATGTGAATCTCTTATAAATCAACTAGCAAAGACAGAACTGTTAGGGTATGCACATTGGGGATGATGTGGAGCCTACCTCCTGCAAAGGAGATGCTACACCTGACACAGTACACCCAATAACTCTAATAATCTGTTTAAAATCACTGATGCACACTTTTGGAGTAGTCTCATCTTTTTATTCCACACAAGCTGGCATTAAACTGGAAGTGAGGACATCCTCTGCAGATGACTGAACTGGTATATAGACTGGAATTCAACAAGGTCTCATGAGAGGCCTGGGCAGTGGCATCAGTAAACGCTAAGAACAGGAAACCGCTAAATGCCGCCAGAGACATCAAGGAGGAGAGGACTCCTATCTATACTCAGAATGGACTGAGACAGCACAAGGCTGATCTTCACCAGGACAAGCAGACAGAGGCCTCCCCAAACTGAAAGTCATCAAATCTTCATGTTCTCTGTCCACAATCTCTCTGACGTACAACTTCTTGGATTGTGCTGTTCTTGCTCCTCGTTATCTTGATACCTACAATTGCTGACTCTCCCATGTAAATGCCTACTTGCAATTAAGCCTTCTAATGTTTCTGCTCAAAAGTAGGCCTTTAAGTTCATGGACCTGCTGAGCAAGGTCTTCCCTCCAAACGTCACAGAGTTCAAAGATACTGTGTGGAAGTTTTTCTTTCTTTTTTTTTGCTTAGGAAAAAGCAAATGCAAGTCTTTGGGCAGAATATACCCTCCAAATCCACACTTGTGAGCATTTTTAGGGAACATTACAGACCTCAGAACGACAGCACACTATAATCCACTAATTTTAAACAAATAAGCCAAAAATAAACCATCACTATCTCAACTTATACTGATATGAAGTAAAGGAACTCTAACTGTGCACTTTTTTTATGTGCTACTGATGTATGAAAGAGACCTGACTTACATGGTCTACGCGACTACTTGTCTTGTAAAACAGAAAAACAAATGCCTTGAGTATGACCACTGAAGACTCGCAAGGTATTTCCTGCTTGTCAATCAGAAGACAGTGTCATGCTGGTATGTGAAGGCTATTCCTTGTACCTGAGTGAAGAACCATACTCAGATGAGTGGTCAGCCTAGATATGCAAGCAGGTTTGGGTACTGCTGCCACAGTGTAAAGGTTGTACACATGCCACACCTCACCCATTCCAGAGTGAATCCCATTTTTGTGCACAACTCATGACAGCTCTTGGTTCCTCTAGACTCAAAATTTCACTTGCTTTGTCAATGACAGAGGTGGACAAATGAACCTGACTTGCAGTGCTATAACCAGCTTCACAGAATTCATACAGACTGTGCCAGAGTTTGGGCTCATGGGGGACCCCACGTCACAAAAGAAAAAAGTACAGTTGTGTACCTACCATAAATGTAGATGTTAGAGTGTATTCACTGTTGCAGTCCTTACAGTTGGGTTATCCTGCTGGCAGGCTACCCGCAGTCGGCTCGAGTTACAAACTCTAGGTCCGGCATCGGTTGCTGTCGCCTCCTCCCTGACGTCAGTGCACCAGTGGTATAAAAGATGCAGCAGACGCCATTTTCTTCAGATTTTCTTGCCCCCAGATGTCAGGTGCCCCTAAAATGGTAGGCTAAATTATGCCAATAAGCATGTATGCACATAAATCAACTTTTCCTTCATCTACAAGCAAATACACCACATAGGTTGTATAGAACAGAGAAGTACAGATAAGCCCCAGCAAAGAAAAAGGGGGATGGTGGGAGGGTAACCTGGACTGCAACAGTGAATACACTAACATCTACATTTATGGTAGGTACACAACTATACTATGTTCATCATGTTTCACTGTTGCAGTCATTACAATTGGGTTGAATCCCAAAGCTAAGGTTGGGAGGCTGATGCTAAATAGGATTAGGAGAGGCCATCAGGCCCTGCAGAACTGCAGTGGCAAAGCCTGTCCTGGATTTAGAGTAGAGAGGTAAGTGATGGTGCTTTGTAAAAGTATGCACTGAACTCCAAGTTGCAGCCTCCAAGATGTCTTTGGTTGTTACTCCTCTGAGAAAGGCTGCTGAAGTGGCTGCTGCTCTGGATGAAAGTGGCCTAATGCCCCCTTAGGCACTGATTTGCCAGGCTGTGAATACCAGAAACGAATGCAGTGACCTATCCACTTTGAAATAGTCTGCTTTGAGATAGGCTTTCCTTGTGATCCTGCAGCATATGCCACTAGAAGTTGTTCAGTCTTTCTGAAAGCTTTGGTTCTGTCCAAGTAGAAGCATAGCTGCCTGTGAATGTCCAAAGAATGCAGAATTCTCTCACCCTTATTCTGTAGGTTTGGATAAAAGGTAGGTAAATGAATTGTTTGGTTAAGGGCCACACTGGACACTACCTTAGGCATAAATGTACGGTTTGTCCTCAGAGAAACCATGTCAGGATGGAAAATGATAAAAGGTTCCACAGCCATGAGTGCCTATAACTCCGAGACTCGTCTAGCGGAGGTTATTGCTAGGAGCAGAGCTGTTTTCCTGGATAAGAATTTTATATCAGCTGCAGAGGCTGGTTCAAATGGAGGCAGTGTGAATTTTTCCAAGACATAGCTGAGGTCCCATGCAGGTATTGCTGCTCTCCTTGGAGGTCTTAAGTTTTTGACCCCTCTGAGGTACTGCCTTAGTAATGGATGAGAAAAAAAATAGGTGTTTCTGTATTGTAATGAGCTGAAATGGCAGAGGCATGAATTTTAATAGATGAAAAGGAAAGGCCTTTATCAAGCATCTCAGTTAAGTATTGCAAAATCTGAGGAATATTTGGAACCATCGTGTCAATACCTTGTGCCTGGTTCCAAGCAAAGAATCTCTTCCATTTTTCTGCATAAGATTTTCTGGTGCTAGGCCTCCTGGCCTCCAAAATAACATCCATCACTGCTTTAGAGAGAGGTGCATCTTGAATGGCTACATTATCCGCCGTGCTGCCAGGTTTAAGGTCCTGAGTTGGCTGTGCAGTATCTGACTGTCTTGTTGGGTCAATAAGTGAGGAATTTGAGGTAATGTCCAAGCTGGGCATTGAGACAAGCTCTTTAGGATTGGGTACCAGTGCTGGCGGGGCCAGTCTGGGGCAATTAGTATCATTTTTGGTTTCTCTTGTCTGACCTTGGGGAGGAGAGGCAGAGGAGGAAAGGCATATAGTGTTAGATTTTTCCAGCTGAAAGAAAGAGCATCCACTTTCCATGCTTGCTTGTGATAAGTCCTTGTGCAGAATCTCTGTAGTTGGTAGTTGTATGGGGAGGCAACTAGGTCTATGTCCGGGCATCCCCAAGGTCCTTCTTATGCTGAAGACTTGTGGATCCAATAGGGTTCTGCTTAGTTCGTCTGCCAGAGTATTTGTCCTTTCTGGCAGGAATTGTGCTTGCAGATGTACTTGGTAAGTCAATGCTGTGTCTCAAGTTCATGGCTAGCCTGCAGAGGGGGTAGGAATGTGTGCCTCCCTGCTTGTTTATGTACCACATGACTGTAGTATTGTCAGTCTTTATCAGTAGTTGCCCTGGATGAAGTAGATCCTTGAAGGCTGTCAAGGCATTCTGAACAGCTAGCATCTCTTTCTGATTGATATGTAGATGCATTTGACTTGCAGACCATGTGCCTTGAATACATCTTCCTGCCATGTGAGGCCCCCCAGGCATAATCTGATGCATCTGTTATCAATGCCTGCCTGGCTGTGGGTAAGGTGAATGGCTGTCCCGTGTTGTGGTGACAGGCTTTTGCCCACCATCGAAACTCCTGTTGCAGGTAGGGAATGAGGGTAATTATTGTTTCCAGGCTGTGGCAATGTTGAGTCCAAACACTTTTTAGATACCAT
The DNA here is from genome assembly GCF_019279795.1 of Protopterus annectens. Taxonomy (NCBI): domain Eukaryota; kingdom Metazoa; phylum Chordata; order Ceratodontiformes; family Protopteridae; genus Protopterus; species Protopterus annectens. The sequence continues at coordinate 123,335,743 of NC_056744.1, read as the reverse complement.
TGAAGTTTCCTCATACGCAGTTTGCATATGGAATTAGCAGAATGCAGGATGCCATGAAACCCAAGGCCTGCAGAATTTTTCTTGCAGATAACTGGGTCTTTGTTGCCAACATTTTGAAATAAGTAGTCAGTTGTCTGCGTTTGTCTGGCGTGAGATAAGCCATCTGGGCAGTTGTATTTAAGCTTGCACCCAGGAATAGTATCTCTTGAGAGGGTACAAGTTTTGATTTCTTTTCGTTTACTGTGTACCCTAGACCTGTTAGTAATCTTTTTACAAACACCAGATGTTGTAGTAGAATTTCCTTGTTCTCTGCTTGAATAAGGCAGTCGTCCAAGTAAGGATATATTTGTATTCCATTTTGTCTGCAAAATTCAATTACTGGTGCCAGGCATTTTGTGAAGACCCTGGGCGCAGTAGATAAGCCAAAGGGCAGTGCAGAGAATTGGTAGTGCATTGAGCCAGCTATAAATCTGAGCTATCTTCTGCATGATTGACTGATTGGGACATGCAGGTATGCCTCTTTTAGGTCTAAAGTCACAAGCCAAGCCTTCTTGCCCAGCATGGGCAGAAGCTGCTGCAGAGTTAACATTTTGAATTTTGGAATATCCAGGAATGTATTTAGGGTAGACAGGCCCAGTATTGGTCTCCAGGCTTTGTCCTTTCTGGGCACCAAGAATAGCCTTGAGTAGAATCCTAGTCCCTGCTCTTGCTCTGGTACTAGCTGAATGGCTCTCATGTCCATGAGGAATGAAACTTGTTTTTGTGCCTCTGCCCATTGATTGCGTGGCAGGTCTGGCATACCGTTTGGCCTTGGCAGGGTGTGAAAGTGGAACCTGTAGCCTTGTGATATATTTAAGACCCATTTGTCCTGGGTGATCATGCGCCAATTTTGTGAAAAAAGTGCTAGTTTTACCCCAAAGGGGCTGCCAGAAGACAAGTGCTTGGTGCTGGCAGGAGAAAGTCATTGAGACTGTTTCCTGTATGGCTGTGATTTTTCCTCTCTGCTTTTGGAGGTAGAAGCACCCCATTCTTTAGGCCTGTATGAGCCTTGGGGTTGTGATCTGCCTCTGGGGCGTTTGTATCTGCCGCTCTGTGGCCTGTCTGACACTGGAAAGGATTAATTCTTTGTAGGCCAGTTCCTGCTAAATCTGGGAGGCTGTACTTGCAAGAAATCATTTACTGTTTGCATAGACTTAGCTTTGTCCTCCATTTTCTTCAACACCTCTTCTGCTTTAACACCAAACAAGGCATCATGCTGTAATGGAGCATCTAAAAGTTTTGCTTTAACATGATCAGGCAGATGTTGTTCTTTTAACCAAACATGCCTCCTAATGACCGAACCTATAACAGCGGCCCTGCAGGAGGCCTCTAGAGAATCAAAACCACATTGCAAAGTATGCTTTCCCACTTGTTCAGCTGCATGCAAAAAATCCTGCATTTCTTTGTTTTCTGCACATTCTGAATTTGTCAACATTTTCTGTTTAAGCAGTGAAGATATTGCTGATATTTAATCATATGAAACTGGCAATTTAAAGCTCTTACAGCCAAGGTAGCAGAAGTATAAATCTTTTCCCCCCATCTGTTCAATGCCCTTGAATCCCTATCCGAGGGGATAGGGTTTTTTGCAGTGGAAGCCTTGACCCCCTTGGGACCCTGAGAGATAGTTTCTGGGTCAGCAGCAGGGTTTTTATAAAGACATTTCTGTGAATCAGGAACCCTGTAGTATCTGTCTGGCTTAACAGGAGCTGGTGGTAAAGAGTCAGGAGACAGGCCGGACTCTGAAAATACATCTACAAAGTCTAAAACAGGAGAGATAGCAAGAGGCCTGTGCTGAGGTAATAAAAGGAAGTCCCTGAGCCTTTTCTTGGATTCGGAGTAATCTTGGCTCTCCCAGTGGAAATGCTCCCTCATAGTATGCAGGGTCTCCCCAAAAGAATAATCCTCAGGAGGAGAGGCTGAAGGGATAGATTCTTCAGCATCAGAATCCTCATAGGGAGGAAGAAAATATTCCTGTTCAGTAGAGGAATCAGAGGAAATGGAAACCTGAAGATTCATATTCTCTCTCTTGCCTAGGCCTCTTATCAGGAGGGGGATGGGAACCCCTGAACAAAGTAATTAGGTCTTCGGCCATTTTAAGCATCTGTTTTTTTAGGCATGGTGGCCTGCCCAGGAGAATGCTGTACTTGTTTCTTTGTCTTTAGAGCAGCTTTAGTCTTTGCCTTTGAAACTGAAGTTGGTTTCACATATAACTGTGTAGGCCTGAAAACACCCTCAGAAGCCGATGCCTGCTCAGCGGCTCTGGACCCATCTGGGGGAATAGTTTCCGAGTGTCCAATACCTGGAGTTTCCAGAGGCCTAGTCAGCTCCACGTGGGAGTCGGAAGCGGCCTGTGGCTCTGAGGTAGCAGGCGTCAGGGGCTGCAAAAGCGCCTCACTGAGAACAGGTGAACCGGCGATAGGCCTAGCGGAAGCCTAGTCGTCGGTTTTGGACCTCGGATGCCTGTCCTTTTCTTTGCGCTTTTTATAAACTCCGGTAGTCGGATGGTCCAACGGCATTATATAATTGAATCTTCTGCCAAAGCAATAAAATGCAAAATCGTACTGACGCTTAATAGTGCGTTGGTTAAATCTAGCACAAAACTGACAACTAGCAATGTCGTGGTCAGGGCCTAGGCAAGGAATACAGTAAGAATGAAAATACTTATGAGGTATTTGCTTCCCACAAGAAATACAATTATTAACTTTTTCTGACATCAGTCTGGAGCAAGAAAAAAAGTTTCCCCAACGGGGTACTTAGCTTTAATGAAGACTTCAGATCTGAAATTCGATTTTGAAAATCTCAGGAGTCGGCCGACCGGCACTTGCGAACTGCTTTTGCTTCAGGCACCGTGCGGCAAGAAAGACTGAAGAAAATGGCGTCAGCTGCATCTTTTATACCCCTGGCACACTGACGTCAGGTAAGAGGCGACAGCAACCGATGCCGGACCTAGACTTTGGAACTCGGGCCGACTGCGGGTAGCCTGCCAGCAGGATAACCCAATTCTAATGACTGCAACAGTGAAACACGATGAACATCAAGGATTACAGGATAGGCATCTCTACCGTTCTACCATTTTTCTGAAAACTGATCCAACATCAGTCAGATTGAAGCTATACTCGTGGAGATTACATGCAGACAGATGCCCATGCCTGCAACATATTCCTGGTATAAAGAATATGACTGCAGCTATGACCCCTATAACAAACAAGTGTGCATCTCAAAAACCACATTTTGTTATAAACACAAAGCCTGATTAGCTGACCTTGACACACAACAGCAGCATTATCTGCAGTGCATAAACACCAACTTGATTGTCCCGACTTGTTATAGACAGCCTTAGTTAACACTCCCTGTCTTGATGCCATTTTGTACCATAAAACCATTTTAGCATCTAAAAAACTGTGTAGTGTAGTGTAATATACTACTACTGCTGTGCATCTGTAACCAATATCACTGGCATTACTAATATAAAATAATGAAGTATTTCATACTTGAAGTCAACAGCATTGCACCTATGACTGTATTCATCTTTCTATTAATATCTTTTCAAATATTGTGCAAGAACCACTCCACATTAAAATCATTTCTTCCAGAGTTTTCTTTGTAAATGGGCTTTGCCCATGAAATCAATCTGGTTACCAAAAATAAACAAACACAAACGGACAAAGATAAATACACAAATATCCTGCTATTGTGTGTTCATCAGAAAACCATTTCTGTTCATTACTGGAATCAATGCTGCAATTATATTCCATAAAATGAGAATATAAAGCAGTATGAGAAATCCCTAACCAGTGCTATGATAAGGTTACCGAATTACTTCAGCACTGCAGCTTTCTCTACTTCTGAAATGTTGTGCCTGCAGAATGTCTGAATGAAGGTTAAGATGGCTGCCATGACAGATGCTTTGCAACAAGACAGTACTGAAGGGCACCCTTGTTAGTTGTTGACCTGGCTGAATGCACAAAACACACAACACAAAGGTTGACCCAACACACTGAAAGGTTGGTGCAGTTCTTTTATTTGTACCAAATGAAAAAATCTAAAGAAATTTTTATTAATTGGAATAAATTAAAGAACTGCACCAGCTTTCAAAGTGTTTTGGGTCACCCTTTGTGCTGTGAACTTTGCCATGTTTTCCTGTTTGTAGCTCCTCCATACGTGTTGGCCTAGATGATTTACCATGCTGTTTTGGTGTGAAATCACTGAATGAATGCCAATCCAGGATTTTCCCATGACAAGTCAAAACAGAAGGAAATGCAATCATCCAGCCACTTGAAAAAGGTTCTGTTTGGATAATGTCCACTCTGTTTCCCTAGCATAACAGATTAATACTTAATCTGACAACCCAATGTTTTTAGTCCAGTCAACACAGTACCACAAGTTGCCAGTACACATCCACGGCATGAAGATAAGCTTCCTTTTTGTTTTTTGTATTAGACTGGAAAACTGGGAGTGGAAGCAAGTTTAGGTCCCAGGGGGGTCTCTTACCAAGGGCCGTAAAAGAGTTGTACCTTGTAAGAATGCTCTGCACAAAGTACAGCTGTGTACACTTACCATAAATGTAGATGTTAAAAGTGTATTCACTGTTGCAGTCATCACACTTGGGTGATCTGCCTGCAGGTAGCCCTCAGTCGGCCTGAATACCAAAGACTTAGTATTTCTGCGTCGGATGCTGTCACTCCAGGACTGATGTCAGGTCATCAGGGGTATAAAAACAGGCAGCCAACGCCATTACATCAGCTTTTCTTGCCGCAAATGTCAGGAGTGCCCCAATAGGGAGCTAAGTTATGGTGGGGGAAAACACCACAAGTATAAAGTAAATACCAATACCCCTGAAAATGGGGGGAGGTAGTAAAAGGCATAGAGTCTAGAGAGAGAGAAAACCAGGGGGCTGGAGGGAGGGAAATAAGGACTGCAACAGTGAATACACTCGAACATCTACATTTATGGTAAGTGTACACAACTGTACTATGTTCTTCGTGTTTCACTGTTGCAGTCATCACACTTGGGTAGATTCCCAAAGCTGAAGAAGGGTGGAGGTAGTCAAGAAGAGTTAGGGCTGGCTAGAATGCCTTGCAGGACCGCTTGTGCAAAACCTGCCCTGGATTTGGAAAAGATATGCAGGTGGTAATGCTTGGTGAAGGTGTGTACAAAACTCCAGGTAGCAGCTTCCAGGATTTCCCTGGTAGGGACTCCCCTGAGGAATGCTGTAGAGGTAGAAGTTGACCTAGTGGAATGTGTTCTGACCCACTGAGGTGTTGGTTTCCCATGGTGCTTGTAGCAGAAATGGATGCAGTGTGCTATCCATTTGGAAATGGTTTGCTTTGAAATGGCCTTGCCCTCTGCCCCTGTTGCAAAGCTGACTAGTAACTGGTCAGATTTTCTGAAGGGCTTAGTCCTATTAAAGGTAGAATCTGAGCCGTCTGTGCACGTCCAAGGAGTACAGGATCCTTTCCCCTTTAATTGTGAGGATTAGGGAAGAAGGTAGGCAAACGGATAAATTGGTTGAGAGCCACACTGGACACCACTTTAGGCATAAAGGAAGGAAGGGTTAGTCCTGACAGACCCTGTCAGCATGGAAAATAATGAAGGGTTCCACGGCTATAAGTGCTTGTAGCTCAGACACTCTTCTAGCTGAAGTGATGGCCAGAAGCAAGGCCGTTTTCGAAGAGAGAAATTTTAACTCTGCTGAAGCTGCAGTCTCAAAGGGGGGTAAGCGTGAGCTTTTCCAGTACAAAGTTAAGATCCCAAGTAGGGGTGCGTGCTCTCCTTGGTGGCCTTAAGTTGTTTGCCTCTCTCAGTAACTGTTTGAGAAGAGGGTGAGAGAAGAGGGGTAGCTCAGTGTTGTAATGAGCCGAAATGGCAGAGGCATGGATCTTAATGAAGGATAGGCCTCTGTGGAGTAGATCTGCTAGGTAATCCAGGATTAGAGGCAGGGAGGGCAGAGTTGTGTTCTCTCCTTTAGAATGAATCCAGGAGCAGTACCTTTTCCACTTCTAAGCATAGGATTTCCTTGTATTGGGTCTTCTGGCTTCAAGGATGACGTCCAGCACAGTACACTTGTGTACACTTACCATAAATGTAGATGTTCGACCGTATTCACTGTTGCAGTCATTACAATTGGGTTATCCTGCTGGCAGGCTACCCTCAGTCGGCCTGAATTCCAAAGTCTAGGACCGGCGTCGGTTGCGGTCGCCTCTTCCCTGAAGTCAGTGCCCAGGGGTATAAAAGATGCAGCAGATGCCATTTTCTTCAGTTTTTCTTGCCCCAGATGTCAGGTGCCCCCAAAAGGGTAGGCTAAAAATATGTCAATAAAACATGCATGCACCAAAGTATATATTTTGCCTTCATCTACAAGCAAATACACCACATAGGTTGTATAGAATAGAGAAGTACAGATAAGTTCCAGCAAAGAAATGGGGGATGGCAGGTGTGTAACTTGGACTGCAACTGTGAATACACTCGAACATCTACATTTATGGTAAGTGTACAAAACTGTATTATGCTCTTCATGTTTCAGTGTTGCAGTCATTACAATTGGGTTGAATCCCAAAGCTAAGGTTGGGAGGCTGGAGCTAAATAGCATTAGGGGCAGCTATTAGACCCTGCAGAAAGTACAGTTTTGTACCTACCATAAATGTAGATTTTCGAGTGCTAATACAGCTGCAGTCATAACAGATGGGTTCTCCTGCCGTCAGGCGGGTCCTCGGTCGGCCGAATTCCAAAGTCTAGGTCCGGCGTCGGTTGTCGTCGCTTTCTTTCCTGACGTCAGTGTGACAGGGGTATGTAAGACACAGCAGACGCCATTTTCTTCAGTCTTTCTTGCCCCAGATGTCAGGTGCCCCCATAAGGAAGGCAATATATATAAAAAAAAATATATATATATATATATATATATATATATATATATAATTTATAATCATGCATTGCAATATAATCAAAAACCAGTAGTTGCAAGCAAATACATCATAGAAGGATAACCCAATCAAAATGTAAGATAAGGTGTTAGCCACTAGGTCTGTACCCAGAGGGGAAGGTGGGAGGTAAAACTGGACTGCAGCTGTATTAGCACTCGAACATCTACATTTATGGTAGGTACAAAACTGTACTATGTTCATCGTGCATACAGCTGCAGTCATAACAGATGGGTAGAATCCCAAAGCTACGCACAGGGTGGTAGGCACTAGGTGGAACTGGGAGGAGCCAGAATGCCCTGCAACACAGCAGTGGCAAAGCCTGCTCTAGTTTTGGAGTATAAAGGTAGGTGGTAGTGTTTAGTGAAGGTATGCAGAGAACTCCAAGTTGCTGCCTCCAAAATATCTTTGGTAGGGACTCCTCTGAGGAAGGCTGCAGAGGTAGCTGTGGCCCTTGTGGAGTGGGATCTGATGCCTGCAGGTACAGATTTACCATGAAAGGAGTAACAAAACCGTATGCAGTGGCCTATCCATTTTGAAATTCTCTGTTTGGAAATTGGCTTCCTTTGAGCTCCTACAGCATAGGACACAAAGAGTTGTTCTGATTTCCTGAAAGGCTTTGTTCTGTCCAAATAGTAACGTAGCTGTATATGGATGTCTAAGGAATGTAGCAGCCTTTCCCCTTTGTTTTGAGGATTGGGGTAAAAGGTAGGTAAGTGTATGGCCTGATTTAAAGCTACCCTGGATACTACCTTAGGCATAAATGACAGGTTGGTTCGTAGGGAAACCCTGTCCTGATGGAAGATGAGAAAGGGCTGCACAGCCATGAGAGCTTGTAGTTCCGAAACCCTACGAGCTGAGATAATGGCCAGAAGGAAAGCTGTTTTCCAGGACAAATATTGCAAATCTGTTGAGGCAGCTGGTTCAAAGGGAGGCAATGTTAATTTTTCTAGAATGTAATTAAGATCCCAGGCTGGAATTGGTTGTTTCCTTGGAGGTCTTATATTCTTAGCCCCTCTGAGGAACTGTCTTAAGAGTGGGTGAGAGAATAAGGGTGGATCAGTGTTGTATTTTGCAGAAATGGCTGAGACATGGATTTTGATGGAGGAAAATGAAAGTCCACTGTTCAACAGCTCAGCTAGATACTGTAATATCTGAGGCAAATTCAGTTTTCTAGGATCCTGGCCTTTTTTCTCATTCCAAGCGCAAAACCGTTTCCATTTTGCAGAGTAAGCCTTTCTAGTAGATGGCCTTCTGGCCTCCAAAATGACATCCTGCACCTCCTTGGATAGTAGGGTCTGTTGTGGTGCTAAGGAATTTTCCATGCAGCCAGATTGAGTGTTTTCAGCTGACTGTGAAGAGTTTTGTAGCTGTGCTGAGTGAGTAGAAGAGGCATTAGAGGTAGGGCCCAGGGAGGAGAATGTGTTAGGCTCCTCAGGAGTGGGTACCAGTGTTGTCTTGGCCAGTCTGGAGCAATCAGTATCATCTTCGGTCTGCTCTTGCTTTCAAGAGCACCTTGGGCAGAAGAGGCAATGGTGGGAAGGCGTAAACTGTCCGTGCTGCCCAACTGAAAGAAAGGGAGTCAACTCTCCAGGCCTTTGGGTGGAATGTCCTCGAGCAGAATTTTGTCAATTGATGATCCTGTGGGAGGCAAAGAGATCTATGTCTGGCCTTCCCCACGCTTGGATTATATTTGTAAACACTTGAGGATGCAACTTCCATTCGTGCGGGTCTGTCATATTTCTGCTTAGATTGTCTGCCAGTGAGTTTTCCAAACCTGGCAGGTACTGTGCTTGAAGTTCAATTTGCCATTCCAGAGTCAAGTTCCAAAGTGACATGGCCAGCCTGCACAGGGGGTATGAATGTGTTCCTCGTTTGTTTATGTACCACATTACTGTGGTGTTGTCTGTTCTTATCAATAATTGCCCTGGATGCAGGAGGTCCTTGAAAGCTGTAATTGCATTTATCACTGCTAGCATTTCCTTTTGATTGATGTGAAGGTGCTTTTCCTTTTGGGACCATTTGCCCTGAATGCACCTGTCTGTCATCTGTGCTCCCCAGGCGTAGTCTGAGGCGTCTGTTGTGATGACTTGATTTGCTTGAGGCTTGCAGAATGGTAGACCTGCGTTAGTTTGGCATGCTTGGGCCCACCATAGAAATTCCTTTTGCAAACATGGGATTAGTGGTATTATTGTTTCCAAACTGTGGCTGTGTTGAGACCATAGGTTTTTTAGGTACCATTGAAGTTTCCTCATATGCAACTTTGCACATGGGATTAGAAGAATGCAAGATGCCATGAAGCCCAGAGCCTGCAGGATTTTCCTTTCAGTTAGCCTGGTACAATTTGCTAGTATTTTGAAGTACTGAGTTAGTTGCCCCTGTTTTTCTGGCGTAAGATAGGCCATCTGGGTGTTTGTGTCCAAGTTGGCACCCAGGAAAATTATTTTCTGAGATGGTGTTAGCCTGGATTTCTCTTTGTTGACTGTGTATCCCAGAGAATTCAATAACAGTGTTACATAAGCCAGATGTTCTAGAAGTATGTGTTTGCTGTCCGCTTGGATCAAGCAGTCGTCCAAATAAGGATAAATTTGTATCCCTTGAAGTCTGCAATAGGCAATTACTGATGCCAGGCATTTCGTGAATACTCTGGGCGCAGTAGATAAGCCAAAGGGCAATGCAAAGAATTGATAGTGGATTGAACCTGCAAGAAATCTGAGGTATCTTCTACAGCTTTGTCTGATTGGGACATGCAGGTATGCCTCCTTGAGGTCCAATGTTACCAGCCAAGACTCCTTGCCCAGCATGGGAAGAAGCTGCTGTAAGGTGAGCATCTTGAATTTTGGTACGAGTAGAAATGTGTTTAGGATGGATAAGTCCAAAATGGGTCTCCAATCGGTTCCCTTCCTTGGTACCAGGAATAGTCTGGAATAAAAACCTTGACCTTGTTCGTGAGTAGGTACCTCTTGAATAGCTTTCATGTCCATGAGCTTTGAAATTTGTATTGTAGCCTCTGCCCTTTTATTGTGTGGCAGGTTTCGCATGCCTCTCATTTTGGAAGAGTGTGAAAATGAAATCTGTAGCCTCTGTTTATAATGTCCAGGATCCATTTGTCTGTTGTGATAATATGCCAATTTTTTGAAAATAATGTCAGCTTTCCTCCCAAGGGTGCTGCCAGCTGAGACTTGCTTGGCATGCAAAGGGGAAAGTCATTGGGTTTGTTTCCTGTATTGTTGTGCACTGTCTTCGCCACCTCTTGGTGCTGGAGTTTGCCATTGTCTGCCTCTATATGATCCTTGAGATTGTCCTCTGCCCCTTGTGCGCCTGTATCTACCTCTTTGGGGCTTGTCCGTGGCTGGAAAGGACCAGTTTTTTGAAGGCCAGTTTCTGCTAAAACGTGGTGGTTGTACCTGCAGAAAAGCTTTGAGTGTTTGCATAGACTTAGCTTTTTCTTCCATTTTCCGTAGTATCTCCTCAGCATTAGTACCAAATAATACACCCTTTTGTAAAGGAGCATCTAGTAGTTTAGCTTGAACATAATCAGGCAAGGTTTGTTCCCTAAGCCAGGCATGTCTACGAATGACTGATCCTGTAACAGCAGCTCTACTTGAGGCCTCTAGAGCATCATAGCCACATTGTAAGGTGTGCTTACCCACTTGTTCTGCACTATGCATCATATCCTGCAACTCCTTCAAATCTGGTTGTTCAGGTTGTGACATTTTATTCCTTAATTGTGATAACAGAAACTGCTGATATTTAAGCATATGGAACGGACAATTTAAGGCCCTCATGGCTAGGGTGGCCGAGGTATATACCTTTTTTCCCCACCTTTCTAAGGATCTAGACTCTCTTTCGGAAGGTAATGGATTCTTAGCAGTAGAGGCCTTCATTCCCTTGGGGCCTTGAGAAATGGTTTCAGGGTCAGCATTATGGCTTTTGTAAAGAAATTGGTGTGAGTTAGGAACTCTGTAGTACCTATCAGGCTTGACTGGGGCAGGAGGCAGGGAATCCGGATTAAGGCAAGCCTCCGAGTAAACATCATCAAGTATGTCCAAGACAGGAGGAATCGCCACAGGTCTGTGCTGAGGTAGCAAAGAAATTCCCAAGTCTTTTCTTGGAATCTGAAAATCTTGGCCTTCCCAATGGAAGTGTTCCCTCAAGGTATGCAAGGTTTCCCGAAAGAAAAATCCTCTGGGGAGATACAGAAGGAATGGACTGCTCTGCATCAGAATCTTCAAAAGGGGAGTACGAGTGTTCCTCTTCATCAGAATGTTCTGAAATAATGGAGCCCTGGTCAGAAGAGGGAGAATCTTCCTCCACTCTGGTTCTCTTGTCCGGAGGGGGTTGGGAACCCCTGATAAGAGTAATTAAATCCTCAGCCATTTTGAGCATCTGCTTTTTAGGCATGGGACCTGGAGATGGGCCCTGTGCAACAGGCCTCCTGGGATGCATGGCTGGTTTGGACTTAGTAAAGGCCTTTATGGAAAAGGAAGATGAGGGTCTGAAGACACCATGGGTGGAAGTGGACCTGTCCACATTAAGAGGTTCAACACTCACAGTGGCTTCGGTAGCTGTAGTCAGGGTATGGGCCGAGGCACCTGCGGTCTCGGTTACAGAAGACACCGCCAGAGAAGTGTCGTCTGTAGTCAGGGGCTGCGTAGGCACCTCGCTGAAAAACGGACCACGTGTAGTCGGTTTTGGCGTGGTGTCGGTGGATACCGCGGACCTCGCGTGTTGGTCTTTGTCCTTGCGTTTTTTGGACAAAACGGTAGTCAGAGTTTCCGACGACATTTTATAATCAAAAGCTTTACCAAAAAGGTGCTGGGCGAACTCCGCCCGACGGTTAATAGTGCGTTTATTGAAAGTAGCACAAAAGCGACAGCCCGAGACGTCGTGGTCTGGGCCTAAACAAGGTATACAGAGGGAATGGAAATCCTTATGCGGTAATTTGCTTCCCACAAGAAATACAATTGTTAACTTTGTCTGACATCGGTCTGAGGCAAGAAAAGTTTCCCCAACGGGGTACTTGGCTTTAAAGAAGACTTCGGTTTCCAAATTTTCATAATTTCAGGAGCAGGCAGAACCGGCACTTGCGAACTGCTTCTGCTTCGGGCACCGCGCGGCAAAAAAGACGGAAGAAAATGGCGTTGGCTGTGTCTTATATACCCTTGTCGCACTGACGTCAGGAAAGAAAGCTACGACAACCGACGCCGGACCTAGACTTTGGAATTCGGCCGACCGAGGACCCGCCTGACAGCAGGAGAACCCATATGTTATGACTGCAGCTGTATGCACGATGAACATCTGCAGTGGCAAAGCCTGTCCTGGATTTAGAGTAGAGTGGTAAGTGACAGTGCCCTGTAAAGGTGTGCACTGAACTCCAGTAGCAGCCTCTAAAATGTTTTTGGTTGGTACTCTACTGAGTAAGGCTGCTGAAGTGGCTGCTGCTCTGGTTGAATGTGGCCTAATGCCCTTAGGTACTGGCTTGTCATGTTGAGAATAGCAAAAATGAATGCAGTGGCCTATCCACTTTGAAATAAGTCTGCTTTGAGATTGCCTTTCCATGTGATCCTGCAGCATATGCCACTAGTAATTGTTCTGTCTTTCTGAAAGCTTTGGTTCTGGTCAAGTAGAAGCGTAGCTATGTCCAAAGAATGCAGAATTCTCTCACCCTTATTCCTTGGGTTTGGATAAAAGGTAGGCAGATGAATAGTTTGGTTAAGGGCCACACTGGACACTACCTTAGGCATAGATGTCAGGTTTGTCCTCAGCGAAACCCTGTCTGGATAAAAAATGATAAAAGGTTCCACAGCCATGAATGCCTGTAGCTCTGAGACTCGTCTTGCAGAAGTTATTGCTAGGAGCAGAGCTGTTTTCCAAGATAAAAACTTTATATCAGCTGGAGCGGCTGGCTCGAAAGGAGGCAGGGTGAGTTTTTCCAAGACATAACTGAGGTCCCATGCAGGTATTGCTGATCTTAAATTTTGGCCCCTCTGAGATACTGCCTTAACAAAGGACGAGAAAAGACTGGTGGCTCTGTATTGTAATGAGCCGAAATGGCAGAGGCATGAATTTTTATAGATGAAAAAGATAGGCCTTTGTCCAGCATCTCAGTCAAGTATTGCAAAATCTGAGGAATGTTTGGTACATCTGTGTCAATTCCTTGTGCCTGGTTCCAAGCACAGAATCTCTTCCATTTTCCAGCATAGGATTTTCTAGTACTAGGCATCCTGGCCTCCAAAATGACATCCATCACCGCTTTAGTGAGAGGTGTGTTTTGTATGACTACATTATCCGCCATACTGCCAGATTTAAGGTCTTGAGTTGGCTGTGCAGGATCGGATTGTTCTGCTGGGACAGTAGATGAGGTACTTGAGGTAAGGTCCAGGCTGGGCATTGAGACAAGTTCCTTAGGATTGGATACCAGTACTGGCGTGGCCAGTCTGAGGCAATCAGTATCATTTTTGGCTTCTCCTGTCTGACCTTTAGGAGTACCTTGGGGAGGAGAGGTAGAGGAGGAAAGGCATAAACCGTTAAGTTTTTCCAGCTGAAAGAAAGATAGGGCATCCACTTTCCATGCTTGTCTGTGTTAAGTCCTTGTGCAGAATCTCTGTAGTTGGCAGTTGTGAGGTGAGGCAAATAGATCTATGTCCGGGCATCCCCATTTCCTTGTTATCATGCTGAAGACTTGTGGATCCAATTTCCACTCGTGGGGATCCATGAGGTTTCTGCTTAGTTCGTCTGCCAAAGTATTTATCTTTCCTGGCAGGAATTGTGCCTGCAGATGTACTTGGTAAGTCAATGCTGTGTCCCACAAAGTCATGGCTAGTCTGCAAAGGGGGTAGGAATTAGTGCCTCCCTGCTTGCTTATGTACCACATGACCATGGAGTTGTCTGTTTTTATCAGTAGTTGTCCCGGATGAAGTAGGTCCTTGAAGGCTGTCAGGGCATTTTGAACAGCTAGCATCTCTTTTTGATTAATATGTAGATGCATTTGGTTTGTGGACCATGTGTTTTGAATACATCTTCCTGCCATGTGGGCTCCCCAGGCATAATCCGATGCACCCGTTTTTAATGTCTGTGTGGCTGAGGGTAGAGTGAATGGCTGTCCATTGTTCTGGTGACAGTCCTTCGCCCACCATCGAAACTCCTGTTGCACGCAGGGAATGAGAGTAACTATTGGTTTCCAGGCTGTGGCAATGTTGAGTCCAAACACATTTTAGGTACCATTGAACTTTCCTCATATGCAGTCTTGCATATGGAATTAGTAGAATGCAAGATGCCATTAAGCCCAAAGCCTGCAGAATTTTTCTTGCGGATAACTGGGCCTTTGTTGCTAACAGTTTAAAATAGGTAGTCAGTTGTCCTAGTTTGTCTGGCGTGAGATAAGCCATCTGGGCAGTTGTATTTAAGCTTGCACCCAGGAATATTATCTCTTGGGAGGGTACTAATTTTGCTTTCTGTTCGCTGACTGTGTACCCTAGGCATGATAGTAATCTCTTTACAAACGCCAGATGCTGTAGTAGAATGTCCTTGTTCTCTGCTTGAATGAGGCAGTTGTCCAAGTAAGGATATATTTGTATTCCTCTGTCTGCAGTATGCAGTTACTGGTGCCAGGCACTTTGTGAAGACCCTGGGCACAGTAGACAAGCCAAAGGGCAGTGCAGAAAACTGGTAGTGCATTGAGCCAGCTTTGAATCGGAGGTATCTTCTGCATGTTTGTCTGATTGGGACATGCAGGTATACCTCTTTTAGATCTAAAGTCATAAGCCAAGCCTTCTTGCCCAACATGAGCAGAAGCTGCTGTAGAGTCAAAATTTTGAATTTTGGAATATCCAGATATGTGTTTAGAATAGATGGGTCCAGTACTGGTCTCCAGGCTTTGTCCTTTCTGGGTACCAAGAACAGTCTTGAATAGAATCTTTGTCCCTGCTCTTGCTCTGGTACTTGTTGAATGGCCCTCATGTCCATGAGGGATGAAACTTGTTTTTGTGCCTCTGCCCATTGATTGCGTGGCAGGTCTGGCATACCGTTTGGCCTTGGCAGGGTGTGAAAAGTACAGTTTTGTACCTACCATAAATGTAGATATGTTAGAGTGCTAATACAGCTGCAGTCATAACAGATGGGTTCTCCTGCCATCAGGCGGGTCCTCGGTCGGCCGAATTCCAAAGTCTAGGTCCGGCGTCGGTTGTCGTCGCTTTCTTTCCTGACGTCAGTGCGACAGGGGTATACAAGACACAGCCGACGCCATTTTCTTCAGTCTTTCTTGCCCCAGATGTCAGGTGCCCCCAGAAGGAAGGCAATATATATATATATATATATATATATATATATATATATATATATATATATATATATATATATATATATATATATATATATATATATATATGCAAGCAAATACACCATAGAAGGATAACCCAATCAAGTTGTAAGATGAGGAGTTAGCCACTAGGTCTGCACCCAGAGGGGAAGGAGGGAGGGAAACCTGGACTGCAGCTGTATTAGCACTCGAACATCTACATTTATGGTAGGTACAAAACTGTACTATGTTCATCGTGCATACAGCTGCAGTCATAACAGATGGGTAGAATCCCAAAGCTACGCACAGGGTGGTAGGCACTAGGTGGAAATGGGAGGAGCCAGAATGCCCTGCAACACAGCAGTAGCAAAGCCTGCTCTAGTCTTGGAGTATAAGGGTAGGTGGTAGTGTTTTAGTGAAGGTATGCAGAGAACTCCAAGTGGCTGCCTCCAAAATATCTTTGGTAGGGACTCCTCTGAGGAAGGCTGCAGAGGTAGCTGTGGCCCTTGTGGAGTGGGATCTGATGCCTGCAGGTACAGATTTACCATGAAAGGAGTAACAAAATCGTATGCAGTGGCCTATCCATTTCGAAATTGTCTGCTTGGAAATTGGCTTCCCTTGAGCTCCTACAGCATAGGACACAAAGAGTTGTTCTGATTTCCTGAAAGGCTTTGTTCTGTCCAAATAGTAACGTAGCTGTCTATGGATGTCTAAGGAATGTAGCAGCCTTTCCCCTTTGTTTTGAGGATTGGGGTAAAAGGTAGGTAAGTGTATGGCCTGATTTAAAGCTACCCTGGATACTACCTTAGGCATAAATGACGGGTGGTTCGTAGGAAACCCTGTCCTGATGGAAGATGAGAAAGGGCTGCACAGCCATGAGGGCTTGTAGTTCGAAACCCTCTGAGCTGAGGTAATGGCCAGAAGGAAAGCTGTTTTCCAGGACAAGTATTGCAAATCTGTTGAGGCAGCTGGTTCAAAGGGAGGCAATGTTAATTTTTCTAGAATGTAATTAAGATCCCAGGCTGGTATTGGTTGTTTCCTTGGAGGTCTTATATTCTTAGCCCCTCTGAGGAACTGTCTTAAGAGTGGGTGAGAGAATAAGGGTGGATCAGTGTTGTATTCTGCAAAAATGGCTGAGGCATGAATTTTGATGGAGGAAAATGAAAGTCCACTGTTCAACAGCTCAGCTAGATACTGTAATATCTGAGGCAAATTAAATTTTCTAGGATCCTGGCCTTTTTTCTCATTCCAAGCGCAAAACCGTTTCCATTTTGCGGAGTAAGCCTTTCTAGTAGATGGCCTTCTGGCCTCCAAAATGACATCCTGCACATCTTTGGGGAGTAGGGTCTGTTGTGGTGTTAAGGAATTTTCCATGCAGCCAGATTGAGTGTTTTCAGCTGACTGTGAAGAGTTTTGTAGCTGTGCTGAGTCAGTAGAAGAGGCATTAGAGGTAGGGTCCAGGGAGGAGTATGTATGTGTTAGGCTCCTCAGGAGTGGGTACCAGTGTTGTCTTGGCCAGTCTGGAGCAATCAGTATCATCTTCGGTCTGTCTGCTCTTGCTTTCAAGAGCACCTTGGGCAGAAGAGGCAAAGGTGGGAAGGCGTAAACTGTCCGTGCTGCCCAACTGAAAGAAAGGGCGTCCACTCTCTAGGCCTTTGGATGGAATGTCCTTGAGCAGAACTTTGTCAATTGATGATTCCTGTGGGTGGCAAAGAGATCTATGTCTGGCCTTCCCCACGCCTGGATTATCTTTGTAAAGACTTGAGGATGCAACTTCCATTCGTGTGGGTCTGTCATATTTCTGCTTAGATTGTCTGCCAGCGTGTTTTCCAATCCTGGCAGGTACCGTGCTTGAAGTTCGATTTGCCATTCCAGAGCCAAGTTCCAAAGTGACATGGCTAGCCTGCACAGGGGGTATGAATGTGTTCCTCCTTGTTTGTTTATGTACCACATTACTGTGGTGTTGTCTGTTCTTATCAATAATTGCCCTGGATGCAGGAGATCCTTGAAAGCTGTAATTGCATTTATCACTGCTTGCATTTCCTTTTGACTGATGTGAAGGTGCTTTTCCTTTTGGGACCATTTGCCCTGAATGCACCTGTCATGTGTGCCCCCCAGGCGTAGTCTGAGGCGTCTGTTGTGATGACTTGATTTGCTTGAGGCTTGCATAATGGTAGACCTGTGTTTGTTTGGCATGCTTGGGCCCACCATAGAAATTCCTTTTGCAAACATGGAATTATTGGTATTATTGTTTCCAAACTGTGGCTGTGTTGAGACCAAAGGTTTTTTAGGTACCATTGAAGTTTCCTCATATGCAACTTTGCACATGGGATTAGAAGAATGCAAGATGCCATGAAGCCCAGAGCCTGCAGGATTTTCCTTGCAGTTAGCCTGGTACAATTTGCTAGTATTTTGAAGTACTGAGTTAATTGCCCCTGTTTTTCTGGCGTAAGATAGGCCATCTGGGTGTTTGTGTCCAAGTTGGCACCCAGGAAAGTTATTTTCTGAGATGGTGTTAGCCTGGATTTCTCTTTGTTGACTGTGTATCCCAGAGAATTCAATAACAGTGTTACATAAGCCAGATGTTCCAGAAGTATGTGTTTGCTGTCCGCTTGGATCAGGCAATCGTCCAAATAAGGGTAAATTTGTATCCCTTGAAGTCTGCAGTAGGCAATTACTGATGCCAGGCATTTCGTGAATACTCTGGGCGCAGTAGATAAGCCAAAGGGCAATATGCAGAGAATTGATAGTGGATTGAACCTGCAAGAAATCTGAGGTATCTTCTGCAGCTTTGTCTGATTGGGACATGCAGGTATGCCTCCTTGAGGTCCAATGTTACCAGCAAAGACTCCTTGCCCAGCATGGGAAGAAGCTGCTGTAAGGTGAGCATCTTGAATTTTGGTACGAGCAGAAATGTGTTTAGGATGGACAAGTCCAAAATGGGTCTCCAGTCGGTTCCGTTCCTTGGTACCAGGAATAGTCTGGAATACAAACCTTGACCTTGTTCGTGAGTAGGTACCTCTTGAATAGCCTTCATGTCCATGAGCTTTGAAATTTGTATTTGAGCTTTGAAATTTGTATTTGAGCCTCTGCCCTTTGATTGTGTGGCAGGTTTGGCATGCCTCTCATTTTTGGAAGAGTGTGAAAATGAAATCTGTAGCCTCTGTTTATAATGTCCAGGATCCATTTGTCTGTTGTGATAATATGCCAATTTTTTGTAAATAATGCCAGCTTTCCTCCCAAGGATGCTGCCAGCTGAGACTTGCTTGGCATGAAAAGGGGAAAGTGATTCGGTTTGTTTCCTGTATTGTTGCGTAATGTCTTCGCCACCTATTGGTGCTGGAGTTTGCCATTGTCTGCCTCTATATGATCCTTGAGATTGTCCTCTGCCCCTTGTGCGCCTGTATCTACCTCTTTGGGGCTTGTCCGTGGCTGGAAAGGACCAGTTTTTTGAAGACCAATTTCTGCTAAAACGTGGTGGTTGAACCTGTAGGAAAGCTTTGACAGTTTGCATAGATTTAGCTTTTTCTTCCATTTTCCGTAGTATCTCCTCAGCATTAGTACCAAATAATACATCCTTTTGTAAAGGAGCATCTAGTAGTTTAGCTTTAACATGATCAGGCAAAGTTTGTTCCCTAAGCCAGGCATGCCTACAAATGACTGATCCTGTAACAGCAGCTCTACTTGAGGCCTCTAGAGCATCATAGCCACATTGTAAGGTGCGTTTACCCACTTGTTCTGCACTATACATCATATCCTGCAACTCCTTCAAATCTGGTTGTTCAGGTTGTGACATTTTATTCCTTAATTGTGATAACAGAAACTGCTGATATTTAAGCATATGGAACTGACAATTTAAGGCCCTCATGGCTAGGGTGGCCGAGGTATATACCTTTTTTCCCCACCTTTCTAAGGATCTAGACTCTCTTTCGGAAGGTAGTGGATTCTTAGCAGTAGAGGCCTTCATTCCCTTGGGGCCTTGAGAAATGGTTTCAGGGTCAGCATTATGGCTTTTGTAAAGAAATTGATGAGAGTTAGGAACTCTGTAGTACCTATCAGGCTTGAATGGGGCAGGAGGCAGGGAATCCGGATTAAGGCAAGCCTCCGAGTAAACATCATCAAGTATGTCCAAGACAGGAGGTATTGCCAGAGGTCTGTGCTGAGGTAGCAGAAGAAATTCCCTAAGTCTTTTCTTGGAATCAGAAAAGTCTTGGCCTTCCCAATGGAAGTGTTCCCTCAAGGTATGCAAGGTTTCCCCAAAAGAAAAATCCTCTGGGGGAGATACAGAAGGAATGGACTGCTCTGCATCAGAATCTTCAAAGGGAGTAAGTGTTGCTCTTCATCAGAATGTTCTGAAATAATGGAGCCCTGGTCAGAAGAGGAGAATATTCCTCCACTCTGGTTCTCTTGTCGGAGGGTTGGGAACCCCTGATAAGAGTAATTAAATCCTCAGCCATTTTTAGCATCTGCTTTTTAGGCATGGGGCCTGGAGATGGGCCCTGTGCAACAGGCCTCTTGGGATGCATGGCTGATTTGGACTTAGTAAAGGCCTTTATGGAAAAGGAAGATGAGGGTCTAAAGACACCATGGGTGGAAGTGGACCTGTCCACATTAGAAGGCTCAACACTCACAGTGGCTTCGGTAGTTGTAGTCTGGGTATGGGCCGAGGCACCTGCGGTCTCGGTTACAGACGACACCGCCAGAGAAGTGTCGTCTGTAGTCAGGGGCTGCGTAGGTGCCTCGCTGAGAACCGGACCACGTGTAGCCGGTTTTGGCGTGGTGTCGGTGGAGACCGCGGACCTCGCGTGTCAGTCTTTGTCCTTGCGTTTTTTGGACAAAACGGTAGTCAGAGTCTCCGACGACATTTTAGAATCAAAAGCTTTACCAAAAAAGTGCTGGGCGAACTCCGCCCAACGCTTAATAGTGCGTTTATTGAAAGTAGCGCAAAAGCGACAGCCCGAGACGTCGTGGTCTGGGCCTAAACAAGGTATACAGAGAGAATGGAAATCCTTATGCGGTATTTGCTTCCCACAAGAAATACAATTGTTAACTTTGTCTGACATCGGTCTGAGGCAAGAAAAGTTTCCCCAACAGGGTACTTAGCTTTAAAGAAGACTTCGGTTTCCAAATTTTCGTAATTTCAGGAGCTGGCCGACCGGCACTTGCAAACTGCTTCTGCTTCGGGTACCGCGCGGCAAAAAAGACGGAAGAAAATGGCGTCGGCTGTGTCTTATATACCCCTGTCGCACTGACGTCAGGAAAGAAAGTGACGACAACCGACGCCGGACCTAGACTTTGGAATTTGGCCGACCGAGGACCCGCCTGATGGCAGGAGAACCCATCTGTTATGACTGTAGCTGTATGCACGATGAACATGTGGAACTTGTAGCCTTGTGATACTATATTTAGAACCCATTTGTCCTGGGTGATCATGTGCCAATTTTGTGAAAAAAGTGCTAGTTTTCCCCCCAAAGGGGCTGCCAAAATATAAGTGCTTGGAGCTGGAAGGGGAAGTCATTGAGACTATTTCCTGAATGGCTGTGATTTTTCCTCTCCGCTCTTGGAGGTAGAAGCACCCCATTGTTTAGGCCTATATGAGCCCTGGGGCTGTGATCTGCCTCTGGGGCATCTGTATCTGCCTCTTTGAGGCCTATCAGACACTGGAAAGGACCAATTCTTTGTAGACCAGTTCCTGCTAAATCTGGGAGGCTGTACCTGCAAGAAATCCTTGACTGTTTGCATAGATTTAGCTTTGTCCTCCATTTTCTTCAACACCTCTTCTGCTTTAACACCAAACAAAGTACCATGCTGTAATAGAGCATCTAATAGTTTTGCTTTAACATGATCTGGAAAATTCTGTTCTTATAACCAAGCATGCCTCCTAATGACAGAACCTGTAACAGCGGCCCTGCAGGAGGCCTCTAGAGAATCAAAACCACATTGCAAAGTATGCTTTCCAACTTGTTCAGCTGCATGCAACAAATCCTGCATTTCCTTGTTGTCTGCACATTCTGAATTTGTCGACATTTTGTTTAAGCAGTGACATAAGATATTGCTGATATTTAAGTATATGAAATTGGCAATTTAAGGCTCTTACAGCCAAGGTTGCAGATGTATAAATCTTTTTACCCCATCTATCTAGGGCCCTAGAATCCCTATCAGAGGGGATAGGGTTTTTTGCAGTAGAAGCCTTGACCCCTTTGGGACCCTGTGAGATGGTTTTGGGGTCAGCAGCAGGGTTTTTATAAAGAAATTTATGTGAATTAGGAACCCTGTAACATATGTCTGGCTTAACAGGAGCTGTTGGTAAAGAGTCTGGAGATAGACTGGACTGGACTCTGAAAATACATCATCTACAATGTCTAAAACAGGTGGGATAGCAAGGGGTCTGTGTTGAGGCAATAAAAGGAAGCCTCGGAGCCTTTTCTTGGATTCTGAGTAATCCTGGCTCTCCCATTGGAAATTCTCCCTCATAGTATGCAGTCTCTCCCCAAAAGAATAATCCTCAGGAGGGGAGGCTGAAGGGATAGATTCTTCAGCATCAGAGTCCTCATAGGGAGGAAGAGAATATTCCTGTTCAGATGAGGAATCAGAGGAAATGGAAACCTGGTCTGAAGATTCGTATTCTACCTCTTGCCTAGGCCTCATCAGAAGGGGGATGGGAACCCCTGATCAAAGTAATAAGGTCTTCGGCCATTTTAAGCATCTGTTTCTTGGGCATGGAGGCCTGCCCAGGAGAATGCTGTACTTGTTTCTTTGTCTTTAGAGTTGCTTTAGTCTTTGCCTTTGAAGCTGAAGTAGGTTTCACATACAACTGTGTAGGTCTGAAAACACCCTCAGAAGCCGATGCCTGCTCAGCGGCTCTGGACCCATCTGAGGGAATAGTTTCAGAGTGTCCAATACCTCTGAGTTTCCAGCGGCCTCGTTGGCTCCACGTGGGAGTCGGAAGCAGCCTGTGGCTCTGAGGTAGCGGGCGTCAGGGGCTGTGAAAGCGCCTGAGAACTGGCGAACCGGCGACAGGCCTAGCAGAAGCCTCGTCGTCGGTTTTGGATCTCGGATGCCTGTCCTTTTCTTTTTCCTTGCGCTTTTTGTAAACTCCGGTAGTCTGTTGTTCCGACAGTATTATGTAATTAAATCTTCTGCCAAAGTTTTGGAATGCAAAATCGTACCGCCGCTTAGTGCGTTGGTTAAATCTAGCACAAAACTGACAACTAGCAACGTTATGGTCAGGGCCTAGGCAAGGAATACAGTAAGAATGAAAATCCTTATGAGGTATTTGCTTCCCACAAGAAATACAATTGTTAACTTTTTCTGACATCGGTCTGGAGCAAGAAAAAAGTTTCCCCAACGGGGTACTTAGCTTTAATGAAGACTTCGAATCTGAATTTCGAATTTGAAATACTCAGGAGTCAGCCGACTGGCACTTGCGAACTGCTTTTGCTTCAGTCACCGCGTGGCAAGAAATACTGAAGAAAATGGCGTCGGCTGCATCTTTTATACCCCTGGCGCACTGACGTCAGGGAAGAGGCGACAGCAACCGACGACGGACCTAGACTTTGGAATTCAGGCCGACTAAGGGTAACCTGCCAGCAGGATAACCCAATTGTAATGACTGCAACAGTGAAACACGAAGAACATCTGCTTGCTTAGGTTGGTTACTGGGAGGGAATTCAAGGAATAATCCAGGCTGCAAGATTTAGGGTTTGCAGTTGCGGATGCAAGATCTGTCCCCCTTGCTGAGAGAGCAGGGATGGGTTATGGTGTAGGTGCCAGGGTGGCACCAGTGACAGGCTGTGCAGGAGTGGGTACCAGTGCTGGTGTGGCCAGTCCAGGGCAATCAGAATTTTCCTTGGTCTGTCCTGTCTTATCTTGAACAATACTCTTGAGAGGAGGGGTAGATGGGGAAAGGCATAAATTGAGAGATTTAACCACTGGAAGGATAGGGCATCCACTTTCCAGACCCTGCTGTGAGGTGTCCTGGTGCAGAATCTTCTGAGCTGGTGACTGTAGGGGGAGGCAAAGAGATCCACCTCTGGTGTCCCCCATTTCTGAATCAGAAGGTTGAAGGCGAATGGCTCTAGTTGCCACTCATGTGGGTCTAGGAGATTTCTGCTTAAATCGTCTGCCAGTGAGGTTTTTTTTGCCTGGCAGGAACTGAGCTTGCAAATGTACCTGCATGTCCAAGCCCATGTTCCACAGGACCATGGCTACCTGCAGAATGGGTAAGAGTGGGTTGCCCCTTGCTTGGTACATAACTGTGGTGCTGTCTGTTTTTATTAGCAGGTGTCCTGGTGAGAGTAGGGTTCAGAAAGCTGTCAGAGCGTGCTGCACAGCTCGCAACTCTTTCTGGTTGATGTGCAGATGCATTTGACTTGGGCTCCAGTGGCCCTGAATGCACTTGCCGTCCATGTGTGCCCCCCAGGCATAGTCTGACGCATCTGTGGTTAGGTGTTGGGTAAAGGGCAGTCCCTTGTTGTGGCTGCATGCTGCTACCCACCAAAGAAATTCTGTCCTTAGACAGGGTATTATGGGAATGACAGTTTCCAGATCCTGAGAATGTTGGCACCAAAGACTTAAGTACCATTGAAGTTTCCTCATATGCAGTCTGGCATATGGAATTAGTAAGATGCATGAGGCCATGAACCCTAGGGCCTGCAGGATTTTCCTTGCGGATAGCTGGGTTCTGGTGGCTATTTGAGTAAAACAGCCTGTCAGACTGGCTTGTTTTTCTGGAGTGAGGAATGCCATCTGGGATGCTGTGTCTAAGCCTGCTCCCAGGAATACAATCTTTTGACTGGGGACTAGTTCTGATTTCATTGATGGCGTACCCCAGGGAGGTTAGTAAGCATTTCCTGACTGTCTGCCTGAATCAGGCAGTCCAAGTATGGGTAAATTTGGAGCCAGGCATTTTATGAATACTCTGGGAGCAGTGGATAAGCCAAAGGGAAGTGCAGAGAACTGATAATGCATAGATCCTGCCCTGAATCGTAGATATTTTCTTCATGACTTTCCTTATAGGGATGTGCAGATAGGCTTCTTTTAAGTCGAGGGACTAACCAGGCATCTTTGGCTACCATAGGCAGAAGCTGCTGCAGGGTGAGCATTCTGAATTTTGGTACCACCAGGAAGGTGTTGAGAATTGAAATATCTAGGCTTGGGCGCCAAGTGCCCTCTTTTCTGGGTACCAGGAAAAGTCTGGAATAGAATCCTTTACCTATCTGTTCCGTAAGAACCGGTTGAATTGCCCTTATAGAGAGCAGGGAATGGACTTGGTTTTGAGCCTCTGCCCACTGGTTTAGAGGGAGGTCTGTGAACCATTTTGGGGTTGACAGTGAGTGAAGTAAAATTTGTACCCCTGGGATACAATGTTGAGGACCCATCGGTCATTGGTGATGGGAATCCAGTTTTTGGCATGAAGGGCAAGTTTTCCTCCTAGGGGCGCAAGCAGTTGGGCAGAGGAGGGGGGTGGAGTTGAGAAGCCATTGGGAATTATTTCCGTAAGGGAGTGGTTTAGCACTTCCTGCTTTAGAGGTGGAGACACTCCATTGCTTTGATCTCTGCATACCCTGACACTGTAGTCTGGGGGGGTGGGTCTGTTTCCCCTGGGTCTAGTTTGAGATGGCCTTGAGGGGGCTGGAAAGGACCAATGTTTCGAGGGGCAATGCCTACTGAATCTAGGAGGCTGTACATGTAAGAATTCTTAGACTGTCTGCATAGATTTAGCTTTTTCTTCCATCTTTTTAAGAACCTCTTCTGCTATGGTACCAAACAGATTGTCCTTGTTCAAAGGAGCATCTAGTAACTTGGATTTAACATGATCTGGCAAAGTCTGCTCCTTAAGCCAAGAATGCCTTCTCAGTACAGAACCAGTGACTGCTGCCCTGCAAGATCCTTCTAGGGCGTCAAAGCCACACTGCAATTTATGCTTGCTGACTTGGCTTGCAGAATGCATGCACTCTTACAATTCTTTATTTTCTGCACAGTCTGTAAAGGTAGGTATTTTTTACTTAAGTTCCATAATATGTTGTTGGTACTTCAGCATGTGAAACTGACAATTCAAAGCCCTAATGGCAAGAGTTGCAGAGGTATATACTTTCTTACCCCATCTGTCCAAAGCTCTGAAATCCCTGTCCGAAGGGGTGGGATTCTTAGCTGTAGTTGCCTCAATACTTTTAGGCCCCTGAGAAATGATCTCTGCGTCAGCAATAGAATTTTTAAAATGAAATGTGAGAGTCAGGTACTCTGTAGTACCTGTCTGGCTTCCTAGGGGCAGGAGGTAAAGTATCAGGAGTAAGACTGGATTCCATAAAGACATCATCAACAACTTCCAGGACTGGGGGTATTGCTAAAGGCCTGTGTTGTGGCAAGTCTAGAAATTCTCTGTCTCTTTTTTGACTGAGGACAGTCTTGGCATTCCCAGTGGAAATGCTCTCTTAAAGTATGTAAGGTTTCACCAAAAGAGAAATCCTTTGGAGGAGAGGCAGAGGGAATGGAATTCTCTGCATCAGAATCCACATAAGCAGACAAAGGCATGTCTTCATAATCAGAAACCTCAGAGTCGGACTCTTGGTCTGTTGAAGCTGCTGGGGACTGGTCCCTTTTTCTCTAAGCAGAGGAAGGCGGACTTACCCTAATCAGCATAGTAAGGTCTTCTGCCATTCTAAGCTTTTTATTTTGTGACAAGGGAGCAGGTGCATGCGCTTTGGTCATCAGTTTTCTAGGCGGAGCATGTACTCTTGGCCTTAGAAATTCAGTAGTTTTAGACAGAACTGAAATAGTCAGTTTGAGTCGAACATCGGTGGTACGAAGAACCTCCTCAGAAGCCGGTGCCTGCTCAGCAGCTCCGGACCCATCCAAGGTAGAGACATCCACCGGTTCCATAGGTCGAAGTAGAGTCTCGCAGCACACGGGTCTCAGTAGAGGCCTGCGAATCCATGTAAGCGGGCATTGGAGGCTCTGAACGCACCTGAGTACTGGCGACTAGCTTACCGGAAGTGTTGTCTGCAGCTTTGAACCTGTGCGGTCTTTTTCCTTACTTTTTTTGGAATATCAGTAGTCGGATGGCTTACCGAAGGCATTTTGGAATATGGAGATCGAGAACTAAAGTATTTAGCGACAATAAGGACATGACGACAAATGGTTCAGGTGTTGAACAAGGCACAAAAGCGACAGCGAGGTACGTTGTGGTCTGGGCCTAGACAGGTGATGCAGTAAGAATGAAAATCTCGGTGTGGTATTTGCTTTCCACAGGCAAGACAATTATTAACTTTTTCTGACATCAGTTAGAGCAAGAAAAAAGTATCCTCAATGGGGTACTTAGATTTAGAAAACTTCAGGATGATTCAATTAGTAAACAAAAACTCAGGTAGCGGCCGGCACTTGCTAACTGCTTCTGCTTCGGGCTCCTCGGCAAGAAAGACTGATGTAATGGCGTTGGCTGCCTGTTTTTATACCCTGACGACCTGACGTCAGTCCTGGAGTGACAGCATCTGACGCAGAAATACTAAGTCTCTGGTATTCGGGCCGACTGAGGGCTACCTGCTGGCAGACAACCCAAGTGTGATGACTGCAATAGTGAAACACGAAGAACATCTTATAGGACATGATGTTAGAACCCAAGTCTCCTACATGAAAATTGGAGATGGCAGCTAGTTGGACCCTAACAGTAGCTGCAGCTGCCCCTCCTTCAAAGGTTTCGGCTAGAAAATCAAAAATCTTGTGAACAGGAGCAGTGAAGGGATCAAAGTCATTAAACTTCGCCTAATACGAGAACCTCTTCCATTTGTTAGTGCAGTGGTTCCCAAACTTTTTAGATTATCTGCTCCCTTGTTGAATCCAGGTTTTCCCAAGGTGCCCCCCCCCGTCAAATTCTACCAAATATACTTTGCAAAATAATATATATATTTTTTTTTAATTAAAAGGGTTAGTTAGGTAAAAATAAACACCCATATTCAACTGGGACCGTGCCTCATTTTGACACTGAAAAAGTTATGTCTCTTGCAGTTTCAATTCAGGGCTAAGAAATTGTAATGGATTTCTATGGAAAACAATCATATTAATTTATCAAACTAATGTTGTATACCAACAGAATAACTACAGAATATTATATTTTAATCTTTGTGAGCTGAGTAATCGGCTATTAATGCACGTTCCAGAGAAGTAGTATTCCACATTTTGTTGGTGGAAGGTTGAGAACTATGACTGGGACTTAATTTGTTTTACATACATTTCAATTCAACTGTCCAGAATTTCATAAAATGTCCAGATTTTTATATCTGGTCTACTTCGAATCAAAGTTATAGTATTCTGGGGTGGGTCTGTTATAACTTGAGGAGTTCAGTCAGGGGGGGGGGTGCAGCAGGCACATTACTGTGGCAAAGTTATGGATGAACTTGCAGCAGTAATTTCCCAGCCCTACAAAGCATTGATATTGCATATTTTGTATTTGTAACTGTTTTTTAGTTATGTAAAAACAGTCCCATGAGGAAGTTGTACATACCAGCCCATACCAAAGTCTAAGTTTACAAACCCAGGTGCATCGGTCATTAAAACCAACCAAATGGATAAACATTAGGCCTTGTTTGCAGTTATTTGCTCGTAAAGGTTACCGCAGATGCAAACGTAATCATTTCCAAAGTACAGTTGTGTACACTTACCATAAAATGTAGATGTTAGAGTGTAATCACTGTTGCAGTCATTGCATTTGGGTAATCCTGCTGGCAGGTTGCCCTCAGCTGGCCTGAATTCCAAAGTCTTGGGTCCTATGTCAGCTGCTGTTGCCCCTTCCCTGACGTCACGGGTATAAAAGAAGCGGCAGACGCCATTTTCTTCAGATTTTTTTGCCCCAGATGTCAGGTGCCCTTTAAAAGGGTAGCCAAATTATAATATATATATATATATATATATATATATATATATATATATAGATATATATATATAGATATATATATATATAGATATATATATATATAGATATATATATATAGATATATATATAGATAGATATATATATATAGATATATATATATATAGATATATATATATATATATATATATATATATATATATATGTATATATATATATATATATATATATATATATATATATATATATATATATATATATATATATATATATATATATATATATATATATATATATAGATATATATATATATATATATATATATATAGATATATATATATATATATATATATATATATATATATATATATATATATATATATATATATATATATATAAATATATATATATATATATATATATATATATATATATATATATATATATATATATATATATATATATATATATATATATATATATATATATATATATATATATATATATATATATATATATATATATATATATATATGTGTATATATATATATATATATATATATATATATATAAATATATATAAATATATATATATATATATATATAAATATATATATATATAAATATATATATATATATAAACAAACGCACCAATATAAATTTTACCTTCATCTATAAGCAAATACAACACATAGGATCAATACAAAAAAGGGGGACGGCGGGTGGGTAACCTGGACTGCAACAGTGAATACACTCGAACATCTACATTTATGGTAAGTGTACACAACTGTACTATGTTTGTGTTTCACTGTTGCACTCATTACATTTGGGTAGAGTCCCAAAGCTATGGTTGGCAGGCTGGAGCTAAACAGCATTAGGAGCAGCTATGAGGCCCTGCAGAACTGCAGTGGCAAAGCCTGCTCTGGATTTAGAGTAGAATGGCAGATGGTAATGCTTAGTAAAGATGTGCACTGAACTCCAAGGAGCCGCCTCCAAAATGTCTATGGTTGGAACTCCCCTGAGAAAGGATGCTGAAGTGGCTGCAGCTCTGGTGGAATGTGGCCTAATGCCCTTAGGCACTGGCTTACCATGGTGTGAATAGCATAAACGAATGCAGTGGCCTATCCACTTTGAGATAGTCTGCTTTGAGATGGCCTTTCCTTGTGATCCTGCAGCATATGCCACTAGTAATTGCTCTGTCTTCCTGAAAGCTTTGGTTCTGTCCAAGTAGAATCTAAGCTGTGTGTGTAGGTCCAAAGAGTGCAGAATTCTCTCCCCCTTGTTCTGTGGATTTGGATAGAAAGTTGGCAGATGAATAGTTTGGTTAAGAGCCACACTGGACACCACTTTAGGCATAAACGTTGGGTTTGTTCTCAGAGAGACCCTGTCTGGATAAAAAATGATAAAAGGTTCCACAGCCATGAGTGCCTGTAGCTCTGAAACTCCTCTTGCAGAAGTAATTGCTAGGAGCAGAGCTGTTTTCCAAGATAAAAAATTTATATAAACAGTAGCAGCTGGCTCAAAAGGAGGCAGGGTGAGCTTTTCCAAGACATAGTTGAGATTCCATGCAGGTATTGGTGATCTCCTTGGAGGCCTTAAATTTTTTGGCTCCTCTGAGGTACTGCTTTAATAATGGATGAGAAAAAATTGGCGACTCTGTATTGTAATGAGCCGAAATGGCAGAGGCACGAATTTTAATTGATGAAAAAGATAGGCCTTTGTCCAGCATCTCAGTTAGGTATTGTAAAATCTGAGGAATATTTGGTACAGTTGCATCAGTTCCTTGTGCCTGGTTCCAAGCATAGAATCTCTTCCATTTTCCAGCATTAGGCCTTCTGGCTTCCAGAATGACATCCATCACAGATTTGCTGAGAGGTGTTTTTTGTAGGAC
Source organism: Protopterus annectens (assembly GCF_019279795.1). Taxonomy (NCBI): domain Eukaryota; kingdom Metazoa; phylum Chordata; order Ceratodontiformes; family Protopteridae; genus Protopterus; species Protopterus annectens. The sequence goes on along the minus strand of NC_056744.1, from coordinate 123,305,732 downwards.
TACATTATCTGCCATGCTGCCAGGTTTAATGTCCTGAGTTGGCTGTGCAGGATCTGATTGTTTTGCTGGGACAGTAGACGAGGTAACTGAGGTAAGGTCCAAACTGGGTAGCGAGACAAGTTCCTTAGGATTGGATACCAGTACTGGCGGGGCCAGTCAGGGGCAATCAGTATCATCTTTGGTTTCTCCTGTCTGACCTTTAGAAGTACCTTAGAGGAGGGAAGGCATATACTGATAGGTTTTTCCAGCTGAAAGATAAGGCATCCACTTTCCATGCCTGTCTGTGATAAGTCCTTGTGCAGAATCTTTTTAGTTGGTAGTTGTGAGGGGAGGCAAATAGATCTATGTCCGGGCATCCCCATTTCCTTGTTATCATGCTGAAGACTTGTGGATCCAGCTGCCACTCGTGGGGATCCATGAGGTTTCTGCTTAGTTAGTCTGCCAGAGTATTTTCCTTTCCTGGCAGGAACTGTGCCTGCAAATGTACTTGGTAATTCAAAGCCGTGTCCCACAAGGTCATGGCTAGTCTGCATAAGGCGTAAGAATGTGTGCCCCCCCGCTTGTTTATATACCACTGACTGTGGTGTTGTCTGTCTTTATCAGTAGTTGTCCCGGGTGAAGTAGGTCCTTGAAGGCTGTCAGGGCATTTTGAACAGCTAGCATCTCTTTTTGATTGATATGTAGATGCATTTGGTTTGAGGTCCATGTGCCCTGAATGCATCTTCCTGCCATGTGGGCCCCCCAGGCATAATCTGATGCATCCGTTGTTAGTGTCTGTCTGGCTGGGGATAATGTGAATGGCTGTCACTTGTTCTGGTGACAAGCCCTTGCCCACCATCGAAACTCCTGTTGCAGGCAGGGAATAAGAGTAACCATTGTTTCCAGGCTGTGGCAATGTTGAGTCCAAACACTTTTTAGGTACCATTGAAGTTTCCTCATATGCAGTCTTGCATATGGAATTAGTAAAATGCAGGATGCCAGAAGCCCAAAGCCTGCAGAATTTTTCTTGCAGATAACTGGGCCTTTGTTGCCAAAAGTGTGAAATAGGTAGTCAGTTGCCTTTGTTTGTTTGTCTGACGTGAGATAAACAATCTGTGCAGTTGCATTCAAACTTGCACCCAGGAATGTTATATCTTGAGAGGGTACTAGTTTTGATTTATTTTCATTGACTGTGTACCCTAGGCATGTTAGAAGTCTTTTCACAAACCATTTGAAGAATGTCCTTGTTCATAGGTTAGTACCAAGCTAACTGCCCTTGTGAGCCATTTTAAGCCTAGCCAATTATCCCTTGTGAGACTCAAACCCTGCACCTTGTGTTTTTAAGGCAGACACCTTAACCATTAGGCCACCCTCTGCTTGAATTAGACAGTCATCCAAGTAAGGGTATATTTGTATTCCTCTTTGTCTGCAGAATGCAATTACTGGTGCCAGGCACTTTGTAAAGACCCTGGGCACAGTAGATAAGCCAAAGGGAAGTGCAGAGAATTGGTAATGTATTGAACCAGCCTCGAATCTGTGGTGTCTTCTGCACGATTGTGCTTGGAACATGCAGGTATGACTCTTTTAGGTCTAAATTCACAAGCCAAGCGTTCTTGCCCAGCATGGGCAGAAGCTGCTGTAAAGTCAACATTTTGAATTTTGGAATATCCAGGAATGGGTTCAGAATAGATAGGTCCAGTATTGGCCTCCAGGCCTTGTCCTTTCTGGGTACCAAGGACAATCGCGTAAAATCCTTGCCCCCGATCTTGCTCTGGTACTTGCTGAATGGCCTCCATGTCCATGAGGGATGAAACTTGTTTTTGTGCCTCTGCCCATTGATTTTTTGGCAGATCTGGCCAGCCGTTTGCCTTTGGCAGAGTAGGAAAATGGAATTTGTAGCCTTGCAACGCTATATTTAGAACCCATTTGACCTGGGTTATAATGTGCCACTTTTGAGCAAAAAGTGCTAATTTTCCCCCTAAGGGTGCTGCCAGAAGATAAGTGCTTGGTGCAGGCAGGGGAAAGTCATTGGGACTGCTTTCTGTATGTTTGTGCTTTATCTTCTCCAGCTCTGGAGGTAGAAGCACCCCATTGTTTTGACCTGTAAGAACTTTGCGCCTGGGATCTTCCCCTTGGGAATCTGGATCTGCCCCTTTCAGGTCTGTCTGACACAAGAAAGGACCAATTTTTTGTAGGCTAGTGTCTACTAAACCTATGTGGCTGTACTTGTAAAAACTAACAGTTTGCATAGATTTAGCTTTGTCTTCCATTTTCTCTAACACCTCTTCTGCCTTAGCACCAAACAAAGTATCATGCTGTAAAGGTGCATCTAGTAACCTAACCTTAACATGATCAGGCAGATTTTGTTCCTTTAACCAAGCATGCCTCCTAATAACAGAACCAGTAACTGCGGCCCTGCAGGTGGCCTCCAAAGAATCAAAACCACATTGCAAAGTATGCTTTCCAGCTTGTTCAGCTGCATGCAATAAATCCTGCATTTCCTTATTTTCAGCACATTCAGAATTTAACATAATTTTCTGTTTGAGCAATCCCATGAGATGTTGCTGATAATTGAGCATATGAAACTGACAGTTTAAGGCCCTTATAGCCAAAGCTGCAGGTGTGTAAACCTTTTTCCCCATCTATCCCAGTGCCCTTGAATCTCTGTCAGAGGGGGTTGGGTTTTTTGATGTAGAGGCCTTAACTCCCTTGGGACCCTGTGAAATAGTTTCTGGGTCAGCAACAGGGTTTTTAAAAAGAAATTTGTGGGAGTCAGGAACCCTGTAATATCTGTCAGGCTTAACAGGAGCTGGAGGTAAGGAGTCAGGGGTCAAACTAGACTCCGAAAACACATCATCTACAATGTCTAACACTGGGGGAATGGCTAGAGGCCTGTGCTGTGGTAGTAAAAGGAAATCCCCGAGCCTCTTTTTTGATTCTGAAAAGTCTTGGCTTTCCCAGTGAAAATACTCCCTCATGGTATGTAAGGTTTCCCCAAAGGAATAATCCTTAGGAGGGGATGCTGAAGGTATAGATTCTTCAGCATCAGAATTCTCATAGGGGGGGGCAAAGAATATCCCTGATCAGAAGAGGAATCAGAAGAAATAGAAACCTGATCTGAAGATTCATAGTCAGTCTCTTGCCTAGGCCTCTTATCAGGAGGGGGATGGGAACCCCTGATCAAGGTAATCAGGTCTTCAGCCATCTCTCGATCATCTGTTTTTTGGGTATAGAGGCCTGTACACGTGGCTCTTGAATTTGTTTCTTTGCTTTAGAAGCTGCTTTAGTCTTAGTCTTTGAAGCTGAAGTCGTTTTAATGTAAAGATGTTGTGGTCTGAATACACCCACCTGCTCAGCGGCTCCGGACCCGCTCCGGACCCATCTGAGGGATTAGCATCTGAGGCTCCAATACTTTGAGTATCCAGCGGCATGGCCGACTCCACGTGCGAGTCGGTAGCGGCCTCTGACTCTAAAGTAGCGGGTGTCAGAGGCTGCGAAAGAGCCTCACCGAGAACCGGCGAACGGCTTAGGAGAAGCTTTGTCGTCAGTTTTGGACCTTGGTTGTTTATCTCTATCCTTTTCTTTGTGTATTTTGTAAACTACGGTAGTCGGATGGCTATCCAACGACATTTTAGGATAATTAAACCTGCTACCAAAATATTTTAAAGCAAAAGTATACAGACGCTTAATAGTGCGCTGGTTAAATCTAGCACAAAACCGACAACCAGACACGTTGTGATCAGGGCCTAGACAAGGAATACAGTATGAATGAAAATTCTTATGAGGTATTTGCTTTCCACAAGTAATGCAATTATTAACTTTTTCTGACATCGGTCTGGAGCAAGAAAAATGTTTCCCCAACGAGGTACTTGGCTTTATTGAAGACTTCGGTTCTGAAACTCAAACTCGAAAATTTCAGGAGTTGGCCGACCGGCACTTGCGAACTGCTTCTGCTTTGGGCACCGCGCGGCAAGAAAGACTGAAGAAAATGGTGTTGGCCGCTTCTTTTATACCCCTGATGACCTGACGTCAGGGAAGGGGCGACAGCAGCCAACGCAGGACCCAAGACTTTGGAATTCAGGCTGGCTTCAGGGCAACCTGCCAGCAGGATTACCCAAATGTAATGACTGCAACATTGAAACACGAAGAACATCCTGCATATCACAATGAGAAATCACTTTTTAATCAAGAACTGTCACCACCACATGAGACAATGACCGCTACTAAGTAAACTCTACAAAGAACTTAGCCACCATCCTGATGGGATGGGATTCCATAAAGATCTCTATATACAACTTTTAATACTAGTATTATTACAAACTAATAAAACCATGCAACAGGCTTCTAAACAGAGTAAACAGAAGGTCGTATTAGGAAGTTACTGACAGTGATTGTGGCCAACACAAACCAATCTAAAAATCGTCGGTTTGCGGCAAATGCTTTAAAGTTAAAGTTAATATAAATACATTCAAACTAAACAAGTGGTTATGGGGTCTTGAAGGGCCTTTCATTGCACAGGCGTCCATTATATAGAAAATGAAGAAAAGTAAACTGCATGTTGTTCAACCTCTAAAATCTCAACTACAACATTGTTCTTTTCTAGCAGAGTCTACTCAGTGCCAGTAGGTACAGGTAATGAGACTTTGTTCTGCCTCCATTTAGACAGCCACTCAGTGCTAGAGATCTGTGCGAGTGGCCGAGTTACAATGTTGCTTAGTAACCTTCGGGTATGTGCATGGGCCTTGGATTGTGTCAGTACATGCACAAATCAAGTAAATGTATGGAAGTGCTTGGTGGTGGTAAAAATAACAGAATGCAAGCTGGTGAGTGACTCGAATACATAGCGAGACCAGTTGGTAGGCAAGAGGAGAACAGGCAGATTATGATGGGGCAGCGTTTGCTGTCTAGCCACTCAAAGTGGACATCTCCTGTGAGGCATAGAAAATCCCTGGCTATCACAAATACAGAATAAGTCCATTTGCCCCATAGAAGAAAAAAGTTCTAAAGTAACTGCTGTGATGAAACAGTTAAACCAGAAGATAACTGCCAAATTACAGAGAACAATATAACTGCATGTAAAGCATCATGGGGAATGCATTCAGATTGTTAGAAAACAATTCAGGTTGTTTCAGCTTTGAGCAAAATTACAGGTTATCAAAGAGTTCATCAGTGCAATCATTTGTTTCATCCATTATCTGACAGCACTGAGAGAACCTTTGACATCACATAATACTGCAATAACCAGAGCCACACTGAATTGTTCTTTGGGGATTTAAGGGAAACAATTAGGTTACCTTGCAGTAGTATATATGACTGTTAATGTCTAAAGAATTTTGTGCGACGTAGTAAGTCCACTAGTTGTTGGAAAAGAAAGTTTATACTAGATTAGATCTGGAGTATACAGTGATATGTTGAAATGTATATGCTTATGTTAACTGATATGAAACACTGACATCTGATTTGCTTTGCGAAGCGTGAATATGACTTTGGTCTGATGTTTCATTTCAGACTGCTTTAATGGGCGTTTCACTTTGTATTATTGGAATGTGTTTGGTAAATGGATTTTACTTATCCCGTGTTGTTAGGACTTATGATTCTAATTAGAGTGAAACAGAAATTCTGGGTTAGAAAAATATATTTGATACGATATTAAAATAACTGCACATATAACTGGAAATGTATGGCCTACTACACCATTTAAGAAAAAAAAAAAAGCAATGAAAAACTACTACAAACATCCTGACTAAAGAAAAGCAAGGCGATCCTCATGGCTTTTGGACAAAAGTAAATAATTTAATGGTATTACTATAACCTTTAGTGCGGCCGCAAAACAAACTGCGAACTAATAAGCTTAGTAACTAAGCTTATTGGTTCATGGTTTACACTGCGGCTAAGCTTATTAGTTCACGGCACCCCTGTGAGGAAGCCGAGGCTCCCCAGGGCACTGCAACGCACACTTTGGGAACCCCTGTGCTAGTGTAAATCCTCCTGGTAGTGGGCTTGTGACAGGACACTAGGATTTGTTGTACAGCTGGGGAAATGTTTGGGAGCCTGGCTAAGACTGGAAGTGGAGAAACCAAGCAGTCCGCTTGAGAGTTTGGCGGGAAGGATGAAGCCCGCCCAACTGATGCGACTTGGGTCCAGTATCCAAGGCTCCAGTTGATGATGGCGAAGAAACGGGAACCATATCTGACAAGGTCAGTAAGGAGCAATGAGGATGAATTTGCAGCCCAGCGACTTTGCTTTCTGAAGTACCTTTGGAATTAGAGGGAAAGGTGGAAAGGCATAGAGTAGTCCCAGAGGCCAATCATGAACAAGTGCATCCCTGGGTGACTGTCCCAGAGGGGGGACTAGGGTGAAGTAGCTGCTGCATTTGTTGAGGGGAGTGACAAAAAAGATAGCAGCATGGCTGGCCCCATTTGTGAAAAATCAAGTCTGCAACTTCTTGCTTCAGGGACCACTCATGAGGCATGAGGATAGCCCTGCTGAGCCTGTTCGCTATCAAACTGGATTTTCCAGGAATGTGCGTCACAATCAGAAAACATTGGGAAGACATTGCCCACTGCCATACTCTAAGCGCCTCCCGACACAAGGGGTAAGATCTGGTTCCGCCCTGCTTGTTGATGTACCATACCACTGACATACTGTCTGTATGAATTGCAATGGTCCTGGTAGGTAGAGAGTCTTGAAGTGCTTGCAACGCCAGAAGCACCGCTCATCTCTAGAACACAGATATGCAAATGATACTAGAGAGGTTGCCACATTCCTTGGACAGTCTGCCCCAGGAAATGCCCCCTCACACTATCTGGGAGGCGTCCGTGGTCACTGTGGCTATAGGATGGGGTTCTAGAAAGGGTCTGCCCACAGTCACTGGGGGGAGACAAGCCACCATACTAAGTCCTTTTTGCAAGTTTCCGTGATCAAGATAATGTGCAACATTGGTAAATCCTGGAAAGACCACTGAGCGAAAAGCCACCACTGCAGAATCTGCATGTGGAAGCGTGCCAAAGGAACTAGTGTAATTGCAGCAGCCATTGAGCACAAGACTTGTAAAACTTCTTGCCTGAACTCTCATTTGTATGAGAAACGAAACTTGCTGATGAATGGCTGACACCCTGTCTTGAAGCAGTTTTGCTATCATGCGAAGTCTGCCCCTATAAAAGTAATGGACTGACAAGGCAACAAGGCAGACTTTTCGTAGTTTATGGTGATGCCCAACTGAGAACAAGTTTGGATTGTGTAGTCCTGTGCTTTGATCAGTTGATGCTAGGTGGTAGCAGTGAGGCACCAGTAGTCTAGATATGGAAATACCTGGAATCTTGGACGCCTCAGGTGAGCCGTGACCACTGCCATACACCTGCTAAACACACTGGTGGCTGTGGTGAGACCAAAGGGCAGGGCTCTGAACTGATGATGACTGTCTCCCAGCCGGAAGCGTAGGAATCTCCTGGATTGCCTGTCCATTTTTATGTGGTAGTACACGTCCTGGAGATCTATGGAGCACATCCAATTGTACTGACCCAAAAAGGGGAGATTGGACGGCAATGTTACCATCGGGAACTTAGTCTTTTTGGCCGACTGGTTTAGCTTGCCGAGATCCGAAATGGGTCTCCAGTCCCCTGTCTTTTTTGGAACTAAAGAACCTTGAGTAAGTTCCGTATCCGATTTGGTCTGCGGGGACTTTTTGAATGGTTCTTTTCTCTAGCAATCTTTGAACCTCTAGGATTATGCGATCCCGAAGATGGGTGGAACATCTGGGATAGAAAGTTTTTCTTTTGAGGGGAGTAACTGAGAAAAAGGAATTTTGTAACCCCTGGATAATTATCAACAGTACCCATGTTTCTCTTGTGATAGTTTGCCAGGCTGTTGGGTACAGTGATGGTCTGCCCCCAACTGCCTCCACAGATGGACTGTCAGGCCTCCCTTCAGGAGTGCTGGAAGGGCCTAGCAGAGAACGTATCTGTCGACCTGCTGTTGCGGACCCCCTCTACCATGAAAGCAGTGTCTTCCATCGTTTCCCACTCTGCTCCTGGTGGAAAATTCTCCACATGCATCAAGCAAATCTCCCTGGGATTTTAGGAACCACATCTTTCCACTCTTTTAACCTTTAGGATAGGGTCTAGATGGAGTGGAAAAATGGACTTCCACGGCAAAGAGAATCCTGTTCACACCTGGTGAGAGTCTTTTACCTGAGGCCCAAACAGGGACGAGCCATCGAAGGGGGTGTTGGTAAATGAAGACTTAAAAGGCTCCACAAACTGACAAAGGTGCATCCAGAAGCGTCTTCCCAAAGCTACTCTGGTACCTGCTGCTCTACTAACACCTTCTGCCACATAAGAAATGAGCCTCATGGAGGAGTTGACCACAGAGGTCAAGGTCGCAAGCTGGGAAGTTGCCCTGTTCGCAACTCCCTCAGCTGTAGGATCTTGCAGGGTATCTTCTAGCTCGCTCCTTCAGGAGATCCCTCTGAAGTCGTGTGAAGTGAGACAAGTAATTCAGCGATCTGAGAGCAAAGGTCACTGAAGAAAACATACATTTCCCATACCTGTCCATTGTACGAGACTCCTTGCTCGACAGATGAAGTTTATGCAAGTTCCTTCTTAGTGGCAGCTGCCACCACCATGGCATCAACAGGGACCTCTTTGGAAAAGAGAGACTTATCCTCAGGAGCAATAATAAATTTATCTTGTCTCCTTTGAACTGGTTCCATGGTCCCTGGAGATGTCCACGCCTTTCGACTCACTACAAACAAAAATGGGTCAAAAGGCTGAGACACCCAATAGGTGGAGGGTTGGGAACCAAATGCATGCAGGTAGACCGACTTGACCTCAGAAGGGGCTAGGGACTTCCAGCCACCCCTCTAAGGATTTCCAAGATGTCTGAAAAAGGAGACATCCTCAGAGGGGGACCGTGGGGATCCTTGCGATTCATCCAAGTCTGCATCTGAAATGATAGACTCAGGGGAGTCTAGATGCTTCCTCTTACATTTCTTCTTCCGAGGGACCGCCTCCAAATGTTTGGGGGAGGTTTCAGAAGAGGTGGGGTCACCCAATGGGGCATCCTGGGGCACAGGTTCCCTATGCTTGGAAGGAGAAGGATCAAAGGCAGGCAGAGAGGGAGAAGGAACCAATGGAGCAGAGGGTGGAGCAGTCTCAGGAGACAGCAAACTCATCACCTCGAAGGTGCCATGGTCCCAAGTCGAAGGAGCCGCCGTCTCTGAAGAGCCCGGAGTTCTCCTGTCAACCAGCAGTGATGGCTCCGAGGTTGATGTGGGAGCAGAGCTCACCTGCGCCGAAGCTCTGAGAAGGAGAGCAGGGTCAGACAAGGGTCCGATGCCACTTCCCCCTTCGGAGTCAGCAAGAGAGCTTCGGCGCCCAGATCCCTCAATGGACTGAGAGATAGAGGAGATTGGAGCAGTTGTCGGAACTGATAAGGGAGAAGTAACTAGAGCCGATGGTTCCACCACCACGACCTCCATGCATTCTGGGTCCATGCTCAAGAGAGTCGGAAGAGGAACAGATGGAGAAGCTGGATGGGCCGAAGGAGCCAAGCAAGGGCCTGTGACTTGAGGAGCCTGTTGATCACTCTCTCCACATTGTTATCCGAAAGCATGGAGGTCCAAGAGGAGTGCAAAGAGGACCGGTGACTGCCCACTCCAGGTTGCAGCAGAGGAGATTGTGGAGAAGAGCATACCAGCTCCAAAGAAGGAGACCTTGTTCTCTTATGGGTCCGGACTAGCTCCGAGGACACAGATGGAGCAGCTGGAGACTTAACTGTCAGAGCAAATGCTGTGAGTCGACAGCCAAAGGTTTGTCAGTGGATTTTGTCTGTTCTGAACTCAGAACCAATGGCTTAGTGTGTTTTTCCTGACACTTCAGCGGGCTGAGGACCCAGAGATGAAGAATCTTGAGGGTTCTTGAGAAGGCCGGGCAATATTAATTTATTTTTTCTCTCCTGCAGGACTCTGGAACTGAAGGCATGACAGATCAAGCATGAGTCCTGCAGGTGAACAACCCCTAAACAATATACACAACTAGTGTGTTCATCCGTAAGGGACATTTTTTGGCAACGAGTCGCATTTTTTGAACCCAGAGGGTTTCGACTCTTTGGACATAGGGTAAACATTTTTTTTACAGCACTAGAGAAAAACAAAGCTAACAGCACACAACAACTAACTGCTACAAGGCTGTAACAGCTAGCCCAAACAACAATAAAAAAACTTTTTTGTTTTAAAAGGGGAGAAGAAAAAAGGGGGAGAGCCTCTACCTTAAACGGCGACTCCCGCAATAGGAGAGCCTCCAACTTAAACGGCTATCCCAGAAAGGATGGGGAAAAAGATGAAGAACCCTCTTATTTAAACAGGTTCGAAGGGAAAAGCAAGGCTTGAGGAGAAAACAACGGCCAAAAAACACCCACAACAAGAAGAGGAAGGGGTAGTTAGACTAACAGGGGATGGTATACGCTCTAACGAGTTAATATCACAAAACCTTGAAAAGGATAACAATAAAGTAAAACAATCACAAAGTACTTAGCCTGAGCCAGCAACCGCAATCTCGATGTTGCAAGTGGCAAACAAGATCTGGGTGGCTACCACTAAGCATGCTGCAATAGGGGTTAGCCTCGAGCCAGTAAAAGCTCTCAAGCTATAGTAACATCAGACGAGTCGGAGCAGAGGATCTGCTCCGAACCCAACCAGCAAGAACGAAGGCGAGATGGGACAACATAACATCCCAGGTTTCAACAGAGAAGGTGCGTTGAGTGAGAGCTAGAAGCTCAGGAATGCTGTGCGCAGAGGTGATGAGAGTGGAATCATCAGCATACTGTAAAAGTGTTGAGAGGTTAGTAGCACAGTGAAGTTTGTTAGTGAAAATATTGAACAGGACGGGGCCAAGGATAGATCCTTGAGGGACTCCAGTGTTTACTGGGAGGAAAGGGGACAGGACAGTTTGTTGGAAAGGTAGCTAGAAAACCAGTTAATAGAGGAGGTAGAGAGATGAAGGCCAGAGTTTAGTTAGAAGTTTGAAATGGGAGACTGTATCAAAGGCCTTAGATCGAGGAATAAAACATTAGACAAGCAAGTTATTGTCGCAGCTTCAGCTACAGTTTGGGTGAGAGAGAGTAGTGCAATGGCTATACTATGGTGGGGTCTAAAGCCATGTTGGGTGGGAGTTAGGGGGTTGTTGTCAAGAATGTGTTTGAGTGAGTATGGATGCACTTTTCCAGGGTTTTGGACAGGGGGGACAGGATAGCAATAGGTCTTAAGTTAGAAGGATCAGTAGAGTTTCAACTTTGGGGAGAGGAATCGTATAAAAGGATTTCCATATGTCTGGGACATGGGCTTCAGAAATTGAACAATTGACAAGTATAGAGACAGGATGTGCAGCAAGTTTAAGAAAGTAGGGGGGTAGTTGGTCGGCAGAGGGGGAGCAAGGTTCAAGTTTAGTTAGGAGAGATTTAATAATGGAAGTGGGAACTGGTTGGAAAGTGAAAACACTGGGGAGGATTTTGTTATGTGGTGGATGGAGGGGTTGAGTTAGAAGTACTATTTTAGGTAAGTTTTTGGATCGTTTCTATGAAATAGTTGTTAAGGAGAGTGGCAGTTTCAGTAGCAGTGTTGTGTGGTAAGGGGTTGTGAGTAGATGGGTTGCCAGGGTAAAGCAGGTTATTGATGGTAGTCCAGAATGTCTCTGGATTTTTATGTGGGCTACATTGGCTACAGCAGAAGAAAGTTTTCTTATCTGAGTGCACTAGTATTTTGGTCATGTTTCTGAGCCCTTTGCATCTTTGAAGAAGGATAGAGGATTTGTTTTTAAGCCAGGCTTTCCAGGCACCATCTCTTTTGTGCATAATGAAGCAGGTTTATTTTTGTGAGCCGGGGGCAAAGTTAGACTATTGATTTTTCTAGAAGGGGCAACTGAGTTGTGTGTGTCAAGGAAAAAAATTACTGAAGGACTCTACTGCCTCATTGAGAGGGAGGTGATATAGGAAAGACCATTTAATGATAAAAAGTTTGGAGTTAAATGCATCTGGGTCAAAGTGGGTAAGGTATCAAGATACTCTGTACGTATGGATCTTTGGGTGAATGTTGGGTGAATCTATGAATATAGGTAGGGGAATGGTCACGAGTTAGGAAGTATGCCAGGGATTTGATAATGGGTAGAATGTGAGGTAAGGATCCAGTCAAGTATAGGTCCAGGTAAGGAGTTTTTGTTAGTTCGAGTAGGGGTAGATGTGCGTTGGCGAAATCTATGAAGGTTGAGACTGAGTAGGGGATGAGGTAGACAGTTTAGACCAGTCAATGTTAACATCGCCAAGTATAATGGTTTTGTAAGGGACATATTGAGTGAGCCAGGAGAGGAAGTTCTCTAGGATAGAAATATTATAGCCAGAGGGAATGTATATAGAGACTAAGGTATAACTTTTGTGAAGGTTAAGGTGACAGTTTACAATAAAAATTTCTGTAGATGTAAAGCTAGGAACAGAGATGGAAAGTGAGGAAAGGTTAAGTTGATTGGAATAGAGGATGGCAACTTCCCCACCCCTCTCGCTGGTTCTAGCTGAGCGAAAGATGTTGTAGCCAGGAGGTAGGATTTCTGTATTAAGGAAGACGTTTAAGGCAGGTTTCAGATAGTGTAAGGATGTGGGGAGTAGTGTTAGAAATCCAAGAGTGAAGTTCTGTTAACTTATTAACTATGCTTAGAAAATAAAAGTTGAAGATTTTTAGGAATTTGGGTGAGGAAGTGTTTGTATGAAGGGGTAGGTGAGGAGGAGAGGTTTCAGTTGAGGTTTCGTGAAAGGTAGAGGCAAGTGGTCCTGGATTGGGGTGGATGTCCCCACCCAAGAGAAGTGTGTCAAAGAAATTGAAAAGATATGCAAGTAGGTTCAAAGTAGTACGGTGTCTGTTTTAGTGTAGTGGAGATAGATGAATTTGGAAAAACATCAATTCTGAAGAGGTCAGAGGGTGAGATGGGAAAGGGAGCTGGAGAGATAAGATGTATGTGAGAGGTAGTGTGGGTACGGAAAGAAAAGGCGAGAGTAGATGTAGGTGATAAGAGTAGTGTATGGTAAGAGGTTGTTAGTGAAAGGAAGAAAAGAAAGGTAGCAGAAAGGTAGAGAGGCCACATGTTGAGAAATGAGTACAGGGATGAAAAAAAGAGTGGAGAGTGCAGAGGTGAAAGGTATTGTGCACCTGTAGGGATTACAGAGAAGAAGAATGTGGGGTTACTTAAAAGATGAGAACAAAATTATGGCAAGGAAGAATGTTAAGGGGACGGGCAAAGGTAGGAAAAGTGACAGAGGGGGGGCGAGATGGGGAGGTAATAGAAGGGAGCAGGAGTTAATGGATTGGTTAGAGGAAAGAAAGGGGGTGTGGTATGGATGGTATAAATGTAATGAATGTGGGAGTGGATGGGAATGGGGGTAGGGGAGTGGAGTGAGCAGGACCAGGTCAATCAGAGGGCCAAAAAGGAAAACAATCAGGCAAGCAAAGGTGGTTTTAAATAAGATAAGAGGGAAAACACTCTGCGCACTTTGAAAAAAGTGGCTACAAGGAGAAGTCTGTGGTCTACAGAGCTTACAGCGGGTATGAAAAGGAAAAAAAAAAAGAACAGTGTGCTAAGTGACACTAAAGGGGAAAGAAAATGAGTTAAGCTATTAGAGTACAACGTGGTAGGGGAAACTTTCTTGCAGAGAGGGCTATGAAAAGGACTTAGAATGGGGTGGTGATATACATGCAGCTGTTCCAGGATTGAGCAGGGCAGGACAAAAGTTAAACAGTTTGTACAAACAGACTTTTAGAAGTTCATCTTTTCAGTAAGGAACGTACATACATTTACTCTCTTACTTGTATTTTTTGGTAAAAGTTCAGAACCCCAGCAACTGTGGTTTTACTGTACTGCAGGCAGTACTTTAGATATTGGCACTTCATCTGACAAGACAAGCAGCTACACCAAGGGTTTTTAAAAATGGCTCCTGTAGCTTAAAGCTAGGTTAGGTTGTAATAGGTCTTTTGGGGAGGACAGAATAGACCACAAAAAGTGGTGGATAGCAAATAGTATGATGAAAAGGGCTGACCCTGATTAGGCTGTAATTGGTCTGGAGGAGTAGTGGGAGATCAGAATAGACCAGAAAAAGTGGTGGATAGCCAACAGTATGATGAAAAGGGCTGGCCCTGATTTCACAGATGTGCAAGTCTACTGAAACAATAAAAAAGGCAGTAGGTACTCAGGACTTGCTCGTTTTGCATACCTTTCTTACTGAAATAAAATAAACCAATTTTACCAAGGAGTTATGTGGAATTTAGGAAAAACAGAATTTAAAACAGAAAGGGTTTATTAGTTATAACATAACAGCAGGACTTACAAATAGTTAAAACAGCATAGAGAGAGAGACTGCTGTTAGAAGTACAGAATGGGCGTGGGGCAGCTAATGTTCCAAAACAATCAGGAAAAACAGTAGGTACATTGGACTTAACTTGTTTTGCATACCTTTCTTATGAAATAAACACTTGCACCAGGACTAGGTGGGATTTAGAAAGACCACAATTTACATTACTATTAAATAAAACAAAAAGCAGGGGGCTTCCAGAAGCTCAAACACCCATTTAGGAGTGTAACTTCAGCATAGATGAATTACTCTGTTCAAAAGTTGGCAGGGTCAGCATTTCTAGAAATACAAACCTAGGAAAGAAGAAAGTCTCCCTGGAAGAAGGGAGGTCTAAAATGGAGGATACTCTTAAGGAATAACTTTACTGTGGAAATGGCCAAAACTGATGGCCTCAAGGAAGACCGATGAACAGGTCATAAGGTTCACTATGACAGAGTGAAAGTTTAGGCCCAAATAAAACTGCAAAAAGTACTTGATAATCACTGGAACTCTGAATGAGTCAAGATCTATCCTACTGCCCTGCTACTGCAAGCTGAGAAGCTTTACTACTTCTCCAGCATCTTGAGAGTCAGTCACCTAATGGGAAAGGGTCTATAGGGCACCAGTTTGAAACCCTGCATCCACACTATCCCTGGGATGTGTGGGGTTAAGGTACATTACTACCCTTCTTCTAGGTCAGAAGGTTTATCCCTGATGACAGCAACTATGAATCCTCCCAGTAACATGTAGAGTACATGGGAGAATCCAATCTGATGTGGAAAAAAGTGTCATGCATGAAGAATGCCTACCCCCTTTGCCTTGGCTAGAGCTTCTAGGTCAAAAGTAACAGGCAGGAACACACAGAACTCTTTGGACTAAACCTCACTGAGGGGTCACCAATCAACTGGGCATCCCCATATAGATGTGATGCACAGAACAAGCAAAGCTGACAATGTTCTACGGCTGCCAGCAAGTCTAGCCTTACAAATTTTTCAAGAGACACCACTCAGCCCAATTTCCCCTTGTGATGAATCCTCAAATTTCTGCTCAAGTGGTAGAACAAGCATTCCGACAGCTCAGATTGTACGCTGCTAGCACAGGTAGTTTATTGATGACTGCCAAGTCCTAGACCCCACAGCTACACAGAGAGGGAAGGAATGAGTGCCACCATATTTTCTAATACATCACCTTCACTACAGCACACACTAATTATGCTAAGCACTACAAGGTGGAGACATGACATCTCAGTGACGTCGGACTGGGAGGACATGCTAGGAACCAAAGGTGTGGTTGCCTTCAGAGCTGTCACACATCAGGTCTTGGATGAACTCAACTCCGAAATATAGTTTAGTGTCACCAAACCTAGGGAAACAGTCAGCATCAGTCAAAATGTCTTTTGCTTCCCATTACTTCCTCTGATGTCACTTTTCTGAGTGGTTCTGCTTCTGAATGACATTTCCAGAAGCCTTGCCCATTTAACAGTAATACAGGACCAGGCACACTCCCTTGTGTGGTCTAGGGGCTCCCAGACAGACTTCCCTCTTCTCTCAAGTATCTTTGGGTGGCCTTAGCACAGTACAAATAGCCATCCATGTCATGCTCCATGCTTAAATGGAATAGACATAAATGCAAAAATCAGTGTGTGGCATCTGCTTGTCACAAGCTATACAAGAGTTTTACTTTACAATTACTTCAATAACAGATTCACCACCAGACAGTCATTAATATGATGCAAAAATCTCCTGTGGGGTACTTATTCTATAAAAGCAGAAAGTACCACGGTCTGACACTTGGCATCTGACCATACTGAACAGTGTGGCAGGAAAGTTCTAAACATGGTGTCATCCAACAGCCCACTCTTGTACTAATAACATCCAAGTGGAACGGAGTGCAACAAAGGCAGCAACAATGAACAGTATGATGAATATCCAGATAAATGGACTGTGCGAGTACATGCATCCTTCATGCCCAGTGTCACTTAGAATGCACTAATTCAGACAAGAGGCAAAGTACAGTTGTGTACACTTACCATAAATGTAGATGTTAGAGTGTATTCACTGTTGCAGTCATTACATTTGGGTTATCTGCTTGCAGGTAGCCCCCAGTCGGCCTGTTTAACAAAGTCTTGAGTCCTGACTCGGTTGCGTCCCTTCTTCCATGACGTCAGGTCGTCAGGGGTATAAAACATGCAGCCGACTCCATTACATCAGTTTTTCTTGCCTCAGATGTCAGGTACCCCCCTAATGGGAAGCAATTAAACATAAAAGCACAAAGATATACCTCCAACAAAAAAGCAAATACAGCAAAAAGGCTTTTAAGCATAGCAAAGGAAAGTAGAGGTATAGCCAAAATAAGTTAGGGGGCTGGAGGGAGGGTAACCAGGACTGCAACAGTGAATACACTCTAACATCTACATTTATGGTAAGTGTACACAACTGTACTATGTTAGTGTTTCACTGTTGCAGTCATTACATTTGGGTAGATTCCCAAAGCTATGGTTGGGAGGTGGAATTTAGATAGCATTAGGGCCCGCTATAATGCCCTGCAAGACTGCAGTGGCAAAGCCAGCTCTGGATTTAGAGAAAACTAGCAAATGATAATGCTTGGTGAAAGTATGTACAGAACTCCAGGTAGCAGCTTCTAGGATGTCCCTGGTAGGGACGCCTCTGAGAAAGGCTGTAGAGGTAGATGCAGCCCTGGTGGAGTGAGGTCCGATCCCCTGGGGGACATGTTTTCCATGGTGCTTATAGCAGAAATGAATGCAATGGCTTACCCATTTAGAAATGGTTTGCTTTGAAGTAGCCTTCCCCTCTGCCCCTGCAGCAAATACCACCAGCAGTTGTTCAAATTTCCTTTGAGGTTTAGTCCTATCCAAGTAGGATCCAAGTTGTTTGTGCACATCTAAGGAATGCAGTATCCATTCCCCTTTATTCTGTTTTGGGAAAGAAGGTTGGCAAATGAATGGACTGATTAAGAGCCACACTGGATACCACCTTGGGCATGAAGGATGGACTGGTTCTGAGGGACACCCTGTCCGCATGAAAGATGATGAAAGGCTCCACTACCATAAGGGCCTGTAATTCAGATACCCTTCTAGCTGAAGTGATTGCTAAAAGGAAAGCTGTTTTCCAAGAAAGAAATTTTAAGTCTGCAGTAGCAGTTGGCTCGAAAGGAGGTAGAGTGAATTTCTCCAAGACAAAGAAAAGGTCCCAGGCTAGGGTTGGAGCTGTCCTGGGTGGTCTCAAATTTTTGGCTACTCTGAGGAACTACTTGAGTAGTGGATGAGAGAAGAGGGAAGGTTCTGTGTTATAATGCGCTGAAATGGCTGAGGCGTGGATTTTAATGGAGGAAAAAGACAGGCCCTTGTGAAGCATCTCAGTTAAGTACTGTAAAATCTGAGGTAAACTGTGCTCATGCCTTGAGATTGGTTCCAGGCACAGAATCTTTTCCATTTTTCAGCATAAGATTTTCTAGTACTAGGCCTCCTTGCCACTAAAATGATATCCATGGTAAAGGAGAGATTAAGTAATTAGCCAGGCTGCTAGGTTCAGTGTTGGAAGCAGAGGGTGCAGAATCTGGTTCTCCTGCTGAGACAGCAGGGAAGGAGTCTGAGGCAGGTGCCATAGGGCCAACAGTGACACACTGCGCAAGAAGGGATACCAGTGTTGGCGTGGCCAGTCTGGTGCAATCAAAATCGTCCTTGGTTTGTCGTTTGATCTTTAGTAGTACTTTGGAGATAAGAGGCAGAGGAGGAAGGCATAAACTGATAGGTTTTTCCAGCTCAATAACAGAGCATCCACTTTCCAAACTTGTTTGTGGGGAGTCCTTGTGCAAAATTTGTCCAATTGATAGTTCTGGGGGGAGGCAAACAAGGCTATATCTGGGCTCCCCCATTTGCTTGTCAACATGTTGAAAATCCTTGATTCCAGCTTCCACTCATGTGGGTCCATGAGGTTTCTGCTTAGTTCGTCTGCCAGTGTATTTAGTTTTCCTGTTAGGAATTGAGCTTGTAGATGCACTTGGTAGCTCAGGGTTGTGTTCCACAATACTATGGCTAGTCTACAGATGGGGTAAGAATATGTACCCCCCCCCCGCTTGTTTATGTACCACATAACAGTGGTGTTGTCCATCTTTACCATTAATAGTCCTGGAAGAATGTGGTCCTTGAAGGCTGTCAGAGCATTCTGTACAGCTAACATTTCTTTTTGATTGATATGCAAGTGCATTTGACTTGGGTTCCATTTGCCCTGAATGCACATAGCTGCCAGGTAAGCCCCCCCCCCCCAATGCATAACCTGATGCGTCTGTTGTTAGGGTTTGGGCGGCAGGGGGAGGTGTGAATGGTAGTCCCTTGTTCTGATGGCAGGGCTCTGCCCACCAAAGAAACTCTAGGCATAGGCAAGGTATGATAGGAATTCATTGCTTCTAGTTCCTGAGAATGTTGACACCATAGGCTTTTTAGATACTATTGTAGTTTCCTCATATGCAGTCTTGCATATGGAATTAGAAGACTGCAGGAGGCCATGAACCCCCAAGGCTTGCAGTACTTGCCTTGCAGATAGTAGGATGTTTGTGGCCACTTGTTTGAAGTAGGCTGTCAAATGAATTTGTTTCTCTGGTACGAGGAAAGCCATCTGGGAAGTTGTATTCAAGCTTGCTCCCAGGAATATGATTTGCTGACAGGGTACCAGGTGTGATTTCTTTTCGTTTATGGTGTACCCCAGACAAGTTAGCACCCTTTGTACAAAGGCCAGATGATTCAAAAGTATGTCCTGGCTTTCTGCCTGAATTAAACAATCATCCAGGTATTGGTATATTTGAATATTTCTTTGCCTGCAAAATGCGATAACTGGGGCTAGGCACTTTGTGAATACCCTGGGCGCAGTAGAGAAGCCAAAGGGCAATGCAGAGAACTGGTAGTGATTGTAGCCTGCTTTGAAGTGTAGGTATCTTCTGCAAGATTCCCTGATTGGGATGTGCAGGTATGCTTCCTTTAAATTGAGTGTTACCATCCAGGCATCTTTTCCTAGCATAGGAAGCAACTGGTGAAGAGTCAGCATCTTGAATTTTGGAATCACCAAAAAGGTGGTGTTTAGAGTAGACAGGTCCAGAATAGGACGCCATGAATTGTCTTTTCTGGGTACCAGGAAAAGTGTTGAGTAGAAACCTTGTCCTTTTTCCTCTTCTGGTACAGTTTGAATAGCCTTTATGTTTAAAAGAGAGAGTATTTGCTTTTGAGCCTCTGCCCACTGATTTGGGGGGAGGATCTGGCCAACCTTTTGGCGTTGGTGATGTGTGGAAGTGAAATCTGTATCCTTGGGACACTATATTTAAAACCCATTTGTCCTGGGTAATGAGTTCCCAGTTTTTCGCCTGCAGACCAATCTTTCCCCCCCTAAAGGAGCATTCAGTTGAGAAGTGCTTGGAAGTTTTAAAAACAAGTCATTGAGACAGTTTTCCACAGGAGGGAGTCTTACTACTCCCAGATTTGGAAGCGGAAGCTCCCCACTGCTTAGTCTTGTGCGTAACCAAGGGACTGAAACCTGGGATTTCTGCTGCATTTGGGTTTGGATTGAGAAGGCCTGGAAGGAGCCGGAAAGGACTAATTCTTAGAGGGCCAATGCCTACTAAATCTTGGAGGCTGAACTTGTAAGAATTCTTTAACAGTTTGCATAGATTTAGCTTCATCTTCCATCTTAAGAACTTCCTCGGCTTTGTTGCCAAACAGGCAGTCCTGATTTGAGAGAGCATCCAATAGTTTAGCTTTAACATGATCAGGCAAAGACTGATCTTTAAGCCAAGCATGCCTTGAGTACAGACCCAGTGACAGCAGCCCTGCAAGAGGCCTCTTAAGAATCAAACCCACATTGCAAAGTATGTTTTCCAACATGTTCAGCAGAATGCATTAAATCCTGTAATTCATTATTTTCAGCACAGTCAGGAATCAACATAATTTTCTGTTTAAACAATCCAATCATATGTTGTTGATACTTCAACATATGAAACTGACAGTTTAAGGCCCTAATGGCCAAGGCTGCAGAAGTGTAAACCTTCTTACCCCATCTACCCAGCGCCCTGGAGTCGCTACCAGAAAGGGTAGGGTTTTTGGCAGTAGAGGCCTTAATGCCCTTGGGTCCCTGTGAAATAGTCTCTGGATCTGCAATAGGATTTTTAAAAAGGAACTTGTGAGAAACAGAAACCCTGTAATATCAGTCAGGTTTTCTGGGAGCAGGAGGCAAAGAATCAGGGGCCAAACTAGATTCCAAAAAGGCTTGATCAACAATGTCTAATACAGGAGGTATAGCTAAAGGCCTATGCTGAGGCAAGAGTAAGAAATCCCTAAGCCTCTTTTTCGAATCAGAAAAATCCAGGCTTTCCCAGTGGAAATGCTCCCTTAGAGTGTGCAAGGTTTCTCCAAAAGAAAAATCCTCTGGAGGGGAAACAGAGGGAATAGAGTCTTCTGCATCAGAATCCTCATAAGTAGATGAGGGTAAATCCAGATCATCAGAAGAATCAGAAAAATCAGAATCCTGGTCAGAAGATTCATAAACAATTTCAGTCCTAGGTCTCTTAGAAGAGGATGGTTGGGTTCCCCCGATTAAAAAGTTACAAGATCTTCAGCCATTCTTATTTGTTTTTTAGGCATAGGAGGCCTGAGCATGCAGCCTGTGCGTCTGTTTTCTAGGCATGGTTCGAGGTTTAGGCATTAAAGAAGAAAGAGGCGTTGGTTTAATATGCAAGCCCTTAGGCCTGAATACACCCTCATAAGCCGATGCCTGCACAGCGGCTCCGGACCCATCCAAGGTAGAGACATCCGCAGTTTCCACAGTTGAAACATCTCACGGCATACCAGACTACGAATGGGTCTCAGTAAAGGCCTGCGAATCAGAAGTAGCGGGTATCGGGCTACGAAAGCGCCTCACTGAGTAACGGCGAACTGGCGACTGGCATAGGAGAAGCATCGTCAGCTTTGGCCCTAGGCGGCCTGTCTCTGTCTTCATCTTTGCGTTTTTTCAGAATTCCGGTAGTCTGATGGCTTACTGATGACATTTCTGGATAATTGAAGTGAGAACCGAAATATTTAGATACGAAAATATACTGACGACGGACAATGCATTGATTAAATAAAGCACAAAACCGACAGCAAGGTATATTGTGGTCAGGGCCTAGGCAAGGAATACAGTACCAATGAAATTCTTTGAGGTATTGCTTTCCACAAGAAATGCAATTATTAACTTTTACTGACATCGGTAAGGAGCAAGAAAAAGTTTCCCCAATGGGGTACTTGGCTTTAGTTGAAGACTTTGGTTCTGAAACTCGAAAACGAAAATTTCTGGAGTCGGCCGACCGGCACTTGCGAACTGTTTCTGCTTCAAGCACCGCACGGCAAGAAAGACTGATGTAATGGCGTCAGCTGCATGTTTTATACCCCTGACGACCTGACGTCATGGAAGAAAGGACAGCAACCGACGCAGGACCCAAGACTTTGTTACTCAGGCCGACTGAGGGCTACTGCAAGCAGATAACCCAAATGTGATGACTGCAATAGTGAAACACGAAGAACACCTGCTTACAGTCCTGAATACAGCCAAGAATAGCCAGCTCACTGTCCATTTCCAAACAGGCTCTGTCAGGTGTGGTAAACATGGCATGGCCTGCATGCTGGACAACCTGGGAACTCGCTAGGACTGGATTTAGTCACTAAACCTTCACAAATTATGTCCACTTAGCGTGCTCCATCAGTTTTTTCTTTAATTTTCATTTTTATAACTTTTTTTAATGAATGTGAGCACTAGCCATTTGACCAGACATCTGCTTGTTGTAGAAGCAGAAATCTCCAATAAAGAAGCCAGTTATCTAAGATATAAAAAAATTGAGTGCAAGCCCTGCTCAACATTTCTCTCTCACAAGGACATTTTTCAGTGATACTACAGGAGATGCCACGCGCAAATAAAAAAAAAAAAAAAAAAAAGGCTCAGTTGACAAAACAATGATTAGAGGAGCAAGCCAAATGGGTCTCTAGGCCTTGAACGGCATGACATACAAATCTGCCATGAAGGAGTGTGACTGTATATTCTTCAGGAGCAAAAAATAAAAGGTAGCATGGATTATTGCATTCTTTGCAGTACGGCTCCTAGGTGTGGAAAGCAATTTGGTGCCAAGGAACTGGAGGTTCATAATGCTTTAGAATTCTGACTGAAAAATACAGCTGTGACAGAAATTCCATAAAATGGAATAAGACACAGTAATTCTTTACAGTAAGCATTTGTTGCAAAATCCCTCATTAAATCACATTTTTTTAAAAGACAATTCCTCATGGGAATACAAACCGTGTTGGCCAGCAAAATGGAAATCTGGACCAAATGGTGACTCTTATCTAAAAATGAGGATACAGAGAATCCTTAGTCTTTTTCAAGTAGGAAAGGAGCTAACAAATGTTGTAGGTGGTATAATGCTCCTTTGCTAGGTAACCTACATTGAACAGGATACTAAATATTGGCATCTACTGCTGAAAAGGCCAGCTCCATATTCTGAAGATATATTTTTTTCCTCTATCCTCCAAGAGTTATCACTAGTGCAAAATCTTTAGGCTCATGATCATTACTGCAACCAGTAAAGGCAGACAAAAATGCCATGCACAGCAGCCACGTTATATCCCATTTTGTGTCGTGAAACTTCACATAAGGTATTACAGGCTACATAAATATAGTTCCAGGGTAGAAACACCCTCTCCAGAAAGAGAAGAATCCACTCCAGTTGTTACTACGATGTTAACTGTCACGAGCTAACTACAACAAGCACCTATGGCTATTCTCTTCCTTACAAAAGGAGGCAAATTTGTCTATTACAAATGTTTAAAGGTACCTTTTTTTTTTTTTTTTTTACTTGAAAAGAAAGAACTAGAAGTTTTCTGGTACTATTTTTTCTTCTACTTCAGATGACTTCTCCTTTCAGAATGCTGATATTCCATCCTTTTACAGCTGCAACAATAAGATTTTATGTTTCCTGATGTTATAGATTTTACTATTACATCACAGAGCCCAAAATACACTTTCAAATAAAATGATACCAGAATTTTGACTTGAGGCACTAGCTAGAACTTGCCATTTTCAACGAGAACCTCAGGCAATATGCTACAAAACAATCCCATTCTGCTTGAACAGTTTCATCCATTCACTTATAGCTATATTCTTACTAAATAACTCAGCTTTAAGCTGCAGAGAAGTACACAACAATTTCAGACTTTAGTATTTAAACACGTTATTTTTCTAAATAAAATAGTTCTAGCAAACTCATTCTTCCAACAAAAACTTACAAGATGCAAAAAAGAAGCAATCCTGTACAGAAGGCTCTCAAACTTAACGTGGTCAACCTCTGCCTGGCATGATGTTACAGGATCCTCACACAGGTACTGACTGAGAGAAAGGAGTACTTCCGTGCAGTGCTCCACCACCTTGCTATATTCCCGTCGTCCAAGTGACTCACATGCTCGTTCACATGACTGCGCCAGCCTCCTGTCTGCCATGACTCAGGGAAAAAAAAATTCTAAAATCAAATTTAAAGAAAATCAGTTCATTAATATTACCATAACAAAAAAAAAAATCACAATAATTAATCTACATCAGCTTACAAACACTTACTTAATGACTTTTTCTGATGTACACAGCTGACAGAACTCTAGAGTGACTACAAGAAGTCAGTCTAAATTACACTTAAAACTAATAAGCACACCAGCAGTAGTTTAACTTCACTGTTCTAAATTTCAACATTTTTACAGATGTATTACTAGAACTTACTGTTTTTAAGCAAAACTTCAATCAAAGCCATTTCAAAATTGGTATGAAACAAACATGCACCAAAAATTACAGTACAAATCCAGAAATGACACTATCTTCCTGTCCTACAACCAATGCAGTACAAAATTATCTGACGCTTACAAAGTGAAATAAGACAAACTGCATGAGACTGACGGCATATGAAATTTCACGTACTGCATTTTCTTGTAATGTGGAACAATGGGGCAGCAGTTAACACTGCTGTCCCTTAGCAAATGGTTCACTTCTTAGCTTGGTTATTTTGCATGCAAAGCATTCACAGGTGAACTGGCAATTCTCCATATCGCCCATAGGTGTGTATACCATGTGCAAGTTTCTGCATCCTGCAAAGGACTGGCGCTCATATACAGAACTGGTTGCTGTCAAACCCACAGGTTGGGCTCCAACTCTCACAAGACCATCAAGTCAATATTCTTTTGCAAGAAAAATAAAAACAAAAAAAACTGTGCATCTGCTCCAAGGACCGTTACATACATGTCATTCACTCACTCAAATTGGCAACTGGGGTAGACCACTGATGCAACTAGACCTATTTCAGCCTCAGCCTGGGCAAAAATAAATGACAGTAAACAAGCAAGTTAAGAAGTATTATAAATTCAAAAACTCTGAACAGAACAGTGAGTCAACAACCACTACTACCACCACCACACAGTACAGGGGACAACAGGAAGGGATGGTTATAGTAAGGCATGAAGAGGAAAGTGAAATAATGAAATGATAGAGTATTAAGTGTAAGAAATAGAGAAAGTAAGGTAAGGGCACAAATTTATTATGTGCAATGTGGAAAAGATGGTACATATTACTGTAAGGGAATAATATGAGGAAAACAAAGGTACATGACTGGTGAAAGGCAGAGTGGAGATTACATGATGTGTCCAGATGTTCAGACAAAGCATTTGTAAACGGACTTGGACTTGATGATCTTTAAGCAAAGCGTGAAATACGAGGTAAAAAACTTAATTAACATGTTAACAGTCTGTGTTCTTCCACTCACTTGTACATTTTCATTACCTACTGTATCTTACTTAGACTCTCAGAAAGCTGGAGCCTATCATGGCAAACAAGGGTAAGGCAGAAACCAACCATGGCTCAACCAAGAATAGGATGGCAATCCATAGCAGCACACATGCTTAAATACACGTAAAGGTTACCTGGAACTTAATCAATTCACCCTACATTGTCTTCTAATCGGGAGGAAAGTGAAAGCTCATATGCACAGGAGGAAGGCAAACAAACTCTACATACACAATCACCTCAGCCGGGATACAAAACCCCCCAAGATGCAGCTATGATAACTGCTGAACCACTGTGCTGCTTTGCTGTGGTACCAGTGTAGTAATGATCCGTAAAAGAGCAAGTGCACAGTCTCTAGCAAATGTAGCCTTATGTTTTTTTAGGAATGACCTGCTCTGCCTACGCTTAATAAACACAACAAAGTTTCAGATTAATACATCATCTTCAAACATTAACAATATCAGAAGCTGCTGCATGACTGCACTAATATGAAAATTCAAACAAGTTCCCTCAGCAAGGAGATTTAGAAATTGGTCAAGAGAAATGCATGGATCTTGCATAGTTCATGATCTTCAGAACAGGTTGATTACATTACCTTTTCATACTGGGGTTTCACAAAAGTGGTTATTTCACATATACTGCTATTCACCCTCTTAACGGTCTTACAGGCTCTGTACATGCACCATTAATGACTACTGTTTTTTATGCTCACTTTCACAAATGCAATAGTACAAGTTGCTTCATTAAAAAGATACTTGGACAGGGTTGACCACATCAAAGCAAGACAGTATGCAAGTCAGCAAATATCAAAGTAAACCAGAATGCAAACAAACAAAGGCATAAATCCCTAGCGACCAAAGTCTGATGACTGGCGTGGGTAGTCAAGTGCGGAGGCAGGGGGAATGAATCTATCCATCCTGGGAGGGTGTTTGAAATACAGGGAAAACCAGCTCAACACCCCCCAAATCGTTATCAATCCTGCAACAGACAAACAGTACCTGGAAGGCAACATTTATTCTTCCACATACACGACAGCATTCAAACAGTATAGTTTAACACAAAAATCTTAAAATTAACAGTCTTCAGATACCAACCACACTAATGCATTAATACAGCAACAGATGACGCATTCATTCAATCATCTACAAACAGCACAGCTTGTGTTTTCAGACATCGTTCATTTGCATCCACATGCTAACTGTGAAGTTTATCACCGACTGCATGACTTATGAATTCTTAATTTGTAAATAATGGGTAGCTTTAGTATGCATCCAACATTACATCATTTTGTATACATACTACTGAGTATTAGAATGAGCTTTATGAAATAATACTTCAGACATGTGGGAATGACCCTGAATATCCTGTTAGAATAGGAAACATCACTATGGAAGGAGATGCACCTTGAACAAGAACTGTACCTTGTGTCTGTGGTATGCAACTAGTATGAAGCCACAAGACAGAATGCAGTTTTCTGGCTAAACAGATTGACTCAAACACCAGGTACAAATCTGGAAACAGAAGAAGGACTGGCATTGGTATGGAACTCCCACTCCCCTCCATGTAAAAAAGTACAGCTGTTTAAGTAACTGTGCAAGAACAGTAAATGTTAAATGATCACTGATGCAGTAACCTTACCTATATGAGGTTAGATGCTACCAAGGATATAAAACAGCCAGCCTTCAAAGCTTCACGGCACCTTCGACTTACCCAAAACTGTCAGGCAGCTCAAGCTGAGCAGTGTAAGAGACAAGTCTGGGTGCCAAGCAGTTCAAAGCTTTCCTGTTAATAAACAGAATGAGGCTGAGCCCTGAAAGGCCAATGCTAGGAATGTATACATATATATATATATATATATACATACACATACACACACACATATACATATACATACATACACACATACATACATAATACATATATATGTGGTGGGGAAGGGTGGGGGGGGGGTGAGGAGCTACTGTAGCAGTGATCATTCCAGTGTCTACGGTTATAAAAGTTTACTTACACAGCTGTACTATGCTCATCATATTGATCTCTGCTAGTAGCCTTAGATAAACAGGTAGACTTCCCTAGCTTACTACATTTCAGATGTGGAAGGAGAAGAGTCCAGGTGACATAGGAGAATAGTCCTTGCAAAGCCTGATCTACACTTAGAGAAGGGATCAAGCTTAAAGTGCTCTGTAAAAGTATACAGATAAGACCAAGTTGCTACTTCAAGAATACTTCTAGAATTAAACCCCTTTCCAAAAACACACAGATGAAGCAAACGCCCTAGTAGAGTGGGGCCTTGACCCTGCCTGGAAAAGTTTTGTTGTGCTAAGTATAACAAAAGGTAATAGCCTTCGACAAACATTTAGAAATAGTCTGTTTTGACACGTTGGTCCTTCTTACCTTCACTAGAAACAACTGAAACGAAGAGCTAAAAGACTTAGTTCTGTCAAGATGGTACTGGAGTTGTACGTGGACATCCAAGATGCATGTTGTATCACTTCTCCCTCATTTTTATATTCAGGAAAGAAAAAACGGCGATGGATAGTTTGGTTTAAAGAAAACTTGGATGCCACTTTAGACATAAAATAAGAGTTCGTTCTCAAAGAAACAGCAAAAGTACTGAAAATGGAAGCACCACGACTCTCAAGAGGTAAAAAGCACCACAATCCTTTAAAAGGACAACTATGGGATTCTGTTACTAATTACTCAACTTCTTCGTCTTTTTTTCTTCCCATTTACTGTTCCTGCTATGAACAAACAATACAGCATGTAAAATATTTTAAATGGACTTTTTCTCCACTAGAACCGTACCTTACTGCACTGTGGTGGTTTCACTTTCAAAAATCTTTTGTCCCACCCTGATGAAGCTTGCTGCAATCTTCAATTCACTGATGTCATCAACACCTATGAATACATGTAGTTTTCTGGCCAATGCCTTCCCCAAACTGACATTTCCATGACCTTCCTAATAGCCCACCCATGCTGTGATGTCTCAGCTGCCTGGTCCTACCCATACAAAAAGTAAAGGCTAAAACAAGGAAACAGTACATGAATCAAGTCTCCTGCTGTGGGCTGTCAATGCCAGGTGGTAACAGCTCAAATTACCCTTAGCACTTTGACAACTAGGGAAGTTAGGTGTGAAGGGGGATGGGAGATGAGAAAATAATACAAATTCAGGCTTCACAAAACACTGCAGTTTGGCCATTCTAAAAAGCAGCAGTAAAAAGCACTTTTGAAAGTATGTTCTGTAGCATTTGCATGGTTTGTGTTTTAAGTAGTCACTGAATGGCATGAAATATTACTTAAAACTGACTGAAAGACAGCAGTGTATGCATGTAAAAATCAATGCAGTGGCAGGAGTTTCAGGAAGAAATAAGCATACATGACAAATGTTTATAGCCAAGCACTGCATTATGGGACAGACTAAACAATCAGAACTATTTCAAGATGCCAGACCCCATATGGTCAGGACTCAGAAATTACGTATAAAAATATTTAAAAACCTGTAAATAGTCCCAAAGTATTGCTAAAATGTAGGAAACACCAAACCATGATGAAATAAACATGTTTTTGAGTCTGTGGATGCAGTTCTCCTTTAATGTTTCCACGGCAAACACAAACCACACAGCTAAAGCAGAAAGAACATTAGACGCTTAAACGAATCACCATGTTTTTCATCCCACTGTGGACTTAATTAGATAAAGGAACCCAATACATTATTAATTAACTTGTATACCAAAATAAATTCAAACTATCCAATGAGAGCAATTTCCCCAAATCCAACCTATGAAATTAAAATCTAATGAACAAACATCCATACTGATTTAAATACAAAAAGACCCTTCATGTCTTCTTGTATTAAAATAAAAATGCTTAGTAATTCCCTTTATAGATTTAGAATCAAATCATTTAAAATAAAAATAAAACTCCCCTACAAAAAAGGATAGTTTTAAATATGTATAAAATGCAGTTTAAAACCATTCGGAAACATTTCCAGACCAATATCACCATCTAGTGGACAAAAGAGAAATGCATTTGTATAAATAATACATTTTACATAAGTTTTAAATATATTAAAAAAATTGTTAGAAAGCATATACATACATGCACATATATAAAAGATTTTGGTATAAAGCACAAATTAAAACACTAAACCTTTTAAACATTTTGAAAAAACTTTTAAAACATCTTAAAAACCCTATAGTCTTGCTGCCCTAAGTTTTAAAATGGGTGCCAGGGAAACTGCATCATTAATCCCATGGTATTTACTGGCCTCTAACACTACCTGCCAATATAATTCCCTGTATTCAATTTTTGTTTCGCACATACCACCTCTCACATCCTTTACAAATTTCTTCCATAACAAAAAATTTGTACTTAGTTAAGAGACAAGTTAAATTATGTTTATACAAGGCATTGTTCTTTTTCTTGTTCCGTACAGCATTTGTGTTCGTAGACCCTTTTTCTTAACTTTCTTTCAGGTTTTCTGATATAAAAAGTACTACAGGTCTCACAAATTGCAATATATACCACCCCTCTAGTATCACAAGTACTGTGCGCGTTTTGCCCACTATATATCTCTTGATTCAATATATAAACTCTCAATATTACTGATACATGGGCATGGATTACACATTCCACACCTATATGTACCTCTCTCTCTCAACTTACCATATTTATTATTACTATGGGATTCTAGTAAATCTTTACTATGCCTTCCCTTTCAGAATATAAATTTAAGGGAAAGCCAAAAAGACAAACATTAAAATTTAAGTTGAGATCTGTTAAAGTTCCATATTTCACACATTTGTTTAAAAGGGTATTTTTGAGGACACCCAAGTCTCCACAGAAATCGGATACAAAAGTACCTTCACACACTGTATTCGCATCCAACATATTTTCCAAGGTAGCTTGCCCATTCTCATTTTTAAAAGGGGCAAATCTATCCTTCCAACCTGCTAAAACCTCTTCCTTCACCCTGATCTACAAGTCGTTGGGGTAACCCCTCTCTGGAACACAGCCATTAGATGTTCACACTCTTCCCAGAAATCATTTTCACTTGATGTCATTCTACAGATTCTTACAAATTGTCCTTTTATAATACTTTTTTTCTGGTGAAGCAGGTGACCACTAGTAAAATGTGAAAAAAAAAAAATTAAGAGTTTTCTTTCTATATATTTTGGACCTAAACATACTTGCATCCTTATATATGCTGACATGTAGGCAATTCATCTTGTAATTAACATCATGGGTGAGCCCCAAAAAGTTTGTACTGTCATTAATATATTGAAAAAACTCAAAAACGTTTCTATAGTATCAGTCCAAAATGTACATGCATCGTCCAGGAAGTGTTTATATAAAACCCAACATTCACTATACTGACTATCAAAAATATATTTCCTTTCCCATGTGGACAATACAAAATTCTCATTCTCAAAGAAACACGGTCTCTGTGGAAAATGAGATAGTATTGATTATCATAAGAGCTTGCAACTAAACTAGAGACTGCTCTGACCTCTGCAAGGAGTAAAACAGTTGCGTTTTGTTAAAAACTTCAAGTCACTAATAAAAGCTTGTTTAAATGGAGTGTTATCTTCTCCAACACAAAATTAACATCCCAAGAAGGTGAAAGCAATTTTTTGGAAGCCTCTTATGCAAAACCCCTTTCAAAAACATTCTGACATAAGAATACTTTAAGAGAGGAGGATCCATGGGTGACATGCTGAAAAGGCCAAAAATGAACCTTGATGGAGATGTAAGAAAGGCAGGAGGATAACAACTCAAATTCTACACAAACAAAAACACGAGAACAACGAGCCCTGATGGGTGCCAGTCATGTTGTTGGCAACAACATGAAAACCTTTTCCAGTGATTAGTACACGATTTTCTGGTAGCAGGCTTTCCTGCCTCCATTACTTTTTGCTTCATGTCCTCAGTAAACAGGTGCCTAAAGGGAATTAAGAACATACCATCCAGGCAGCCAGAGGAGGTTGACTGGGGTTGGGGTATATCAAACATCTCCAATTTTGTACGAGTAGATCCAGTCTGATGAAGCTTGTGGTAATTACTCCTGGCCACTTCCAAAAGGTCAAACCACAGCTGCCCAAGACCAAAGGGAGTCACCAACAATGATTTTGGGGATTCTTTCTGAATCTTCAGAAATACCTTGGATAACAGTGGAAACACTGGAAAAGCAAGCAGAACACTCCTGTCTAAGGAAAGGAAGAGACATTCGTCTTTCAGGCCTTCTTGCATAGCGTCCTGGAGCAGAATCTTGTCAGCTGATTGAACTGGTAATAGACTAAGCTAACAGGTCTACTGGAGGACCTCCCCACAGATGGATCAAAACTTGGAATCCCCCCCGATCTAGTTTCCACTCCTGAGAGTCTGCCTCATCCCTCTCAGCTTGTCTGCCACACACTTTTGCTCTGATAGAATGCAGCATGCCTACAGATTGACACTGTGCTGTGAAACTATATCCCAAGCTAACATAACCAGTCTTGCAAAGGAGTGCAACCTGGTTCCCCTTTGCTTGCTGATGTACGTAACAACTTGAAGAGGTCAAGGGGAACAAAGATTATTCAGAAAGTTAAACGTCTAGATCAGGGCAAGCATCTCTTTTATATTTACGTGCGTGTGGATTTTTAGTGCCCCATACATCTTGCACCTTCAAATTTCCTGAAATTGCACCCCAAGCAAAGTCAGAGGCATCTGAGGTGAATACCTGCTAAGTAGCAGAAAGGAGACCTGGACTTAGAAGAGATCATTTGTTGGAGGCATCAAATTTCCCTGATAAACCCCAGCACTGGGATTTGAAAAAAAGAGTAAGGATGTTGGTGCAGAGACAAAACTGAATTCAGATACCATTGTATCTTTGTCATGTGAGGTCTTGCTAGGGGGTCTCAAGAGAGAGTCAAAATGTTGCGGTATTCCCTTGCAGTGACCAAAGGATGAGTGGAAAACCTTAGAAACATATCTAAATATAGACCTATTTTTTCCATGTGGAGGAAAAGCTCTTTGAACTGAGGTGTCTAGTTGACGCCCAGGAACACAATTCTGTGTTATGGAGTCAAGGAAGACTTTTGAATATTCTTTTGGAATTCCAGTTTGTGTAAGAGAACTCTCATCCAAGTGACAGGTTCCTGATACTTTGAAAAAGAAAGACTGCAAATATAAGCAAGTCCTCTAAATATGAAAAAAATGTGAATACCCTGTACCCTACAATGAGTTATAACCAATGGTAGGCACACACTGAACACTCTTGTTGCCGAGGATACTCCAAAGGGTAAGTCAGAGAACTGACAATGGGATCCAGACACACAACCTTAAACACCTGAAGGTCTAGATGAATAGGGATGTGATGAGTTACCAAGAAACTAGAATGTGGAAGAAGAGATTGCTGGTTGTGAAAGGTTCTCATTTTCAACTGCCTCTGTCACAAACGGGTTTAGAAAAGAAAGACCCAGAAATGCTATCCAAATATTTCCTTTTGCTCTAAAACAAACTTTAATAGAAATCTTTCCCAACCTGGGAAAGAGGAACTGGCTCCATCACTCGCTGGGACTGTGTGTGTTGAATTACCGCCTGAAAATAAGGGATTTCCTCCCACTGTCACCTATACCTTGACTAATGATTTTTAGAACCCATTTGACTGAAACTATCTGTTGCCAAAGAGAAAACTAAAGATTCAGAATTTTCCGGAAGGGAAAAAAAATTACCTTACACAGTCAATTCTGATTTGTTGGGCTGGCCTTGGTTTTGGGGGATTACTGAATTTCTTTTTATAATCTCCTGCCATTTCTTTTAAACATCTGTTACCAACATTTTGTTGAGATTGTTCTAAGGGTTTCCCTAATGCCTCATCCAATTTTGGCAAAAACAATTAGAAAAAGTGAGTTGAAAGAAATCTCAGAGATTCCCTGTACCATCTTACCCCCTTTCATCATGCAGCAGGAGAGCCAAACGCTAAACCTCTATCCAAATAGGTTCATACGTGTTTACTAGGCCAATGGACCACAAGGGCCTTTTTAAGCCTAGCAATACAGCCCAAATCTTTGACAAGTTGATAAGTGTAAGCATGGGCCTCAGAGATCAACCATTTACAGGTTACCCATGTCCATTAGAGAGAGGTGTCAAACCAGGGATGAATTTCCTGTTTCCCATCCAATTTGTCCAGGGTGCACTTGAATTGGGTTAGAAGAAACTCATTTTCATACGGATAGGGAGCCTGCAACCAGAGAGTAGTCTCTGGGATACATACCCATCTCTCCAGCAGGTCCTATTTATATCGCAGACAAGGTTCAAGTCTTTAGAACATGTAATTCTGGTGCAGTTTGTTTTGTGTATATGCAGGAGGTCCAGAGTGGGGGTCTGACAATGCCCTGTATTGACAGGCATAGACCTCCCCTCAAAAACCTGTAGGAAACAGAATACAGGGATAGGGCCTTGAGGCAATCTGCATAGGACATTTTACTTGCACCCTGTATTCTTTTAGTGAGGAACCTCTGTGGACATTCCACTTGTTGGATAAGCCTGGTTAGGTACATACTAAAGGGGGCATTATACTCAATGATAGATCTGATGAAAGTAGAATACAGTGGAACAGTGACTTCCTTGGACTTTGATACCATACCTTCGTTTATAAGTTGTGTAACATAGAAAGATTTCCTAACCACTGTACACACGCGATGATCAAATGCTAGATTGCTATCCATGTATGTCCCCAAGTCCCTGACTACTAAGTCAACTCTAAGGGGTGTGTTGTCAATAGGACAGTTATCAGGGATGGAGGACTTCCCAAAGGATACTATTATGCATTTACTGGCATTTAGATTTAGTCCATGGCTCTGACACCAGTTGTTTGTCTGCATCAGCCCCTCCTGGAGAACATTTGTGTCAGTGTGAGATTCAATGACAGCTCCTAATTTGCAATCATCTGCAAATTTAGTCAGCCAGAGACCAATGACATTGGCCTTGGCTTCTGAGAAGTAAATGCAAAAAGTACCGGTCCAAGGACTGTTCCCTGAGGGACTCCACTTGTGACTGGCCTCTGTGTAGAGGTGGACTCCTCAATTCTAAACTTCCTGGGTCCTGTCAGAGAAATGGCTATCCACCGGGTGACATATGGGTTTCTACCCAACCTTCTGAGTTGGTCAACAATGCCAGAGTGGGGTAGTGTGTCAAATGTCTTGGCCAAGTCAAGGTAGGCAGTGTGAATGATTTTTCCCTCATCCATTGCTTTGGTGGCCTTCTCATAGAAGTCCACTAGGTTGAGTAGGCATGATCTGCCTTTGACAAAACCAAACTGGGTTGGGTCCAGTGTCTGGAAGTTTACTGCATCTCTGTTGATCATCTCCATGATAATTCTTTCCATGGCTTTACATATTAGACTGGTGAGACTTACAGGTCTGTAATTCCTAGGGTCTGCAGATGGCCAACCTTTGTGAAAAAGGATGAATGCTGCCTTTCTCCATTCATGAGGCACTAAGCCTGTTTGGAGGCTACAGTTAAACAGTAATTCCAGAGGCCCTAATTGACCATGTTTCATGCTATTTAGAAGGCATCCTGGGATACTGTCTGGGCCCACTGATGCAGTTTTCTTGTCTCAAGAGAGAGCATTAAGGACCTGTCCCCTAGTGACAGTAGGGGGAGTTATATTTGATGATTTCCTGAGGGAAGGTTGAGGGTTAGAGAGGGGTAAAGTTGGTAATTGTGGTCCAATGACCTGAGTGCGTGTGTAACGTGGTGGATCCTAGCCTCTGATAAGCAACTGCCCATGACTTTCTCCTTACTCAGCCTGGTGAGAGGGACATCAGTGTCTCACACGATGGAGTCTCTAATGACTAGAATGTTGGATCGTGTGGGGGCTTGCCTTATGGGCTTAGAAGTAGAGGCTCTAGGAGATTTGGGTGTTTTGAAAGAGCACATACGGGGCTGCTGAGGGTATTTATGTGTACTTAATCTAGGAGGTCTTTGTGGTTTTGGAAGGTTACATTTAATTGCCTCAGCATACGTGGGTCAGTATATGTCTGCTTTGAATTGTGCAGGATGGGTGCATTGTGAGTAGTACTGACAACCTTACTGAAATTAGGAGTACTATTATACGAGAGCTTTGCCTCCAGTGAGATTGTGTAAATACATCTGTCACATACCATATCAGTTTGAGAATTAACTGGTTGTCAGTAAACATGAGGCAATTTTTACAGTGCCTCAGGATGCCCATATTCACCAAGCCTGTAACAGAGACAGTTGGAAAGTTCAGATCCATGGCAACAGACCCTTTTTTACTGAGATGGAGTGAGAACATCAATCACTGGTCAGGAGTATCAAGTTTGCAACTATGAGGACAGTGCTTGTCACTGCAAACTAGCTGTCCTATGCGCAACTAGGTATTGGAGAAATTTCAATTGTGCTTTTACAGGAAAAGTGTCACTCAAGGTGTCATCTGTACAGAGCACTGCCAAACACTTGAGGGGAAACTAATATGTAGACCCTGAAAATTAAGTACTTAGGCAGATATTCTAAAGTTAGAAACAGATCAAGCAGCTCTGACTGAAAAGAAAGAATTAGCTTGTCAAGAATGATGAAAAGCGGGGAGTCGTGTGAAAGGCTACCGTCTGGCTACTACTAATGCTGGTCTCACCACAGCTTCACTCTGTTGGGATACAATGCTCCTTTGGTTCTGCTCTCACCAGAAGCAAAATGTTAGCACCAATCCCAAGACAAGAATCAGGCCAAAGCCTGTTTGGTGATCCACAGTCTTGTCCAAGATGAGGCACGAGTCAGTAGGCTTGTGGCCTTTTCCTGGCTGATGCTTTGAATAGCAACCAGACCAATCAGGAATGTTAAATCACAGACATTCACTCGCCAACCAGAAACAATCAGGAATCAATCCATGCTGCTCCTTCTCTCACCAGGACCAAAATATAAGCACAGATTCCAAGCTGTCACCTATAAAGCAGTTATTAGGCTTTCTGGTTATCAGCAGTCTTCAGAAAATAATGTCCTTGTACTCCTCCTTTCACAAGGAGAAAACAGAAGCACTAATCTCAAGAAGACTACTGGGTGGCAGAATGTGGGCTCTCTAATAACCAGTGGTCTTGCAATAGATGTTTAAAGGCAAGATGAAAAAAGATGGTTTAACCTAAAAGCTGCAGTGTGCACTTAGCAGTTAGATATAAAAGTGAGTAACTTAAGTTTTTAGCTGTCTAAGTGGAGAGCCACTATTTTTAAAAGAGCAAGATAGTTTGAAATGGGGTGGGCACTTTAGTATTCTGGTACTATGGAATACAGTGGGATGGTCAATTTAAATAGTTGAAGGAGAGTGATATCACACAATGATAATAGTGCCTTGGACGATGGAAGAAACAAGATTTAAAGCAACATTTTTCTCACAAGAAACTAGAAACATACCTCACACTCACAATTAAATCAGAATAAACTAACAACCTAACAATTCAGAACTATGATCATCAAAGTTGCATTAGCATACACTTTTTTCTCCATGCGTATCAATCTCCCCATCCTTGTCAAGATGAGTAGGACTGAATCAACAAAATGTTTAGCAGCAGTAGGATTATCTATAGCTATAGCTGCTGAGTCAGGTTTGGGAAGAGTGTATAAAAACTAACAAGAGAAACTTTATACATTATATCTGCCTTTTTAGGAGTAGTAGGCTAAGGAAAATTGCAGACCATGCATATTTTCTGAGGGACTGAGAAACCTCAGTGTTCTCCCACTGAAAAAGCTGGCACATTCTGGAAACAGTCTCTCAAAAAGAGAAACAAATACATGGACGATCAAAAATGGAGTTCTCCTCAGAGTCTGAATCAGAAAGCTGAAGAAAAAAAAATGTCCCTTCACCTTCCTGTCAAGATTCAGAATCTTGAATCTTTTCAGAGGTATTCCACTTTCTTTTACTAGAAACTGCCTTATAAATGAGGATCAGCAGTCCGAATAAAACACTGAAACAGACTCGGTAAACTACTCCTGTCTAAGGAAATTTGATAAGGAGTAAATACAGATTTAGTGGTTCTCTCTTTTTGACAGTAAAACTGTCGCCAACAGCATTATTCATAGCAGCAGCTTCCCCAGCATTCTGACTAAACAGGAAAGCCTTCCCTGTTCCCTCTCCCAAGACCAACAAAAGTGGCTCTTACTTGCCAACTGAGGGGACTGCAACAGCCACAGAACATGTGGTTAACCCCCCAGTCCATAGTGCTTGCAGGTCCTACACCAAAGGAATCCACGGTAGAAGATGAGTGGTCTGAGGAACAAGATACAGCCATAACAGTCACCAACCTGTGGCGGAGGCAAACTGCTAGCCTGATGTGGTGGCAAAGGTTGTTTGCTTAACTTTTCCTTTTTGTGGCTGGAGGAAGGACTGATCATGGGACTGGTATATGTTCCATGGTCAAGCTGAAGATGGTGATTCTTTCCCAGGAAAAACAAGCAGCAAAAGCCAGTAAAAATGTAAAAGTCTTTAGGTCACTTCTTTCATAAAAAAAAAAAAAAGTCAAAGCATTTTAAAATAATCTGCCATCCAAAAAGTTAAAGAAAATGCAGTTCCCCAGAGGGAAAAAAAAAAACAAAACACATTTTCAATTACCTTAAACAACTTTTAAACTGACGGGAAAAACAAAAGTAAGCGGTCCTGTTAAAGTATAGTTAAATCCTGTGATAGTCCATTAAAACTCTTCTAGCTTAAAAATAACTGCAAAACAGGAAGTACAATAAAACTAAAAGTCATGTACTCACAGTAACAATACATCTGTGTTGTCATTTTCATTTTTCATCAACCGATAGATCTGAGAATCTGGAAAAAGAAGCCCAGTCAGATCAGAGACTTAACTCTCGAGCTCCATTCTTTACCTATAATGCCCCACTAAACAAACATCAGATCAAAGTTTGCTGCCCCAATAATACATGGTTGATACTACAAGGAATTTAAATGGCAAAAATGATACAGACAGCACTAGAGATCAAAACGAGGAACAGCGGCTCCCAAACCATTATTCCTTAGGTCTCTCCGGGAGTAAAAGGAAGGGGGTTAGGACTGTGGGAAGTTGAGGAAGAATTGAAAATGGACAACACAGATGCATCACTATGGTGAGTACATAACTTGTATATCTGATGTTGTCATTTTCATTAATTCCTCAACTGACTGGACGGAGTCCCAATCTATATGAACCTAGGGTAGTCCTCATGGAAGGATATTTGAGTACTGCGGAGCCAAAGGCAGGTCTGTTCCTAAAAATCAAATCCAATTTGTAATGAGCAATAAAGTTATAAGCACTGCACCAAGTGGCAGCAGCATAAAATGTCATCTACTGATGTTCTTGAAAAAACTGAAGAGATGTCCACAGACCTTGTGGAGTGTGCTCTAGGGGACTTGGACAAAGGATATGTAATTGGTTATATATTTGGTCAAGTTTACTTTAGAAAGTGACATGCCCAATCTGCTCGTTGAAAAGGATACAAACAACTGGCTAGTTTTCCTGAAATCTTTGGTCCTATGGAGATAGAACTGAAGCTGGCGGCGCACATCCAAAAGATGGAGCATGTACTCCCGGACTAGAAAAAAATGGGAGGTAAATGACCTGGTTTATACTGGATTCAGAAGCCACCTTATGCTAAGATAGGCTGGTACATAAGGAAACTCTATCCTTAGGGAATACTAGATAAGGAGAGACTGAGGAAAAAGCCTTGAGTTCAAATACTTACCTAGCTGATGCAACATGAACTAGAAAAATGGTTTTCCGGGACAAAAACTTTAGGTCTGTCTTGGTTGAAGGTTCAAAAGGGCATTGGGTCAGACCTTCAAGCAGGATAGTTAAATCCCAAGGAGGAGCAGGGTCCTTGACTGGGTGGCCTAATCAAGAGGAAGCCTTTCAGAAAGGCCTTGCATAACCCTATACAAGGCTAAGGAAGAATTACTTTAACCAGAATGGAAGTTTGAAATGGCAGCCAACTGCATATTAGTAGTACAGAAATGAGCTCCCTCATTGAAAACTGGAGCTAAAAATTCAAGTATTGCTGGTATAGGGGCAGATTCAAAATGAAAATGTCTTCCATTTACTTTTGTACATTCCTAGCAGAAGCCTTTTGAGAAAAGAAAATATGTCAAGACTGGGTAAGAAAGCCTGGGCTGTCTAGCCATCAGTGGAACTAAAGAAACCATGCTGTCAGCTCAAGGTCTGGTATGTCCAGGTGAGGCATCCCTGTTGGATGAGACAGGAGGTCTGGACTGGGGTCCACAAGATAAGGCCATAGGAAGTTAAACCAAAATTTGCTGAGGCCAAAAAGGTGCAATGAAGATAACTCTGCTCTTTAACCAGTATGCTTTCTGCATGAATTTGATGATTAGAGGTAATGTGGGATAAGCAAAGACCAACGGGGCCAATTGTAAACTAGAGCATCGCTCCGTGACTCCTCCCAGAGGGGGAATCAGGGAGAAGAAACTGCTGTACTTATTGAGGGGAGAAGTGAAAAGGTAACTACATGGTTGGGCCATCAACAGAAAATTCTGTGCAACTTTGTCACTGACAGACCACTTTTAAGGCATCAGAATGGACGTGCTTAGTTTGTCTTCAAGTACAATGCCCTTCCCACAATATATGCATTACTAGGAGAAAGGAGCCAGAAGCAATTGCCCACTGACACACACACACACACACACACACACACACACACACACACACACACACACACACACACACACACACACACACACACACACACACACACACACACACACACACACACACACACACACACACACTGCTTCGACATAGCGGATAAGATCTGGTTCCTCCCCAGTGTTGCTGTACCAGATTATAGACATATCGTCCATCTCATGGGGGGAGCATCTTGAAAGGTCTGCAATGTTAAGAGGACTGCTCTCATTTCCAGGACATTGACATCTGCATTAGCCTCTAAGGACCACATACCTTAGACTGTCCTTATCAAGTAATGCCCCGCACCACAGTTGGGAGCCATCTATGGTCACTATGGGTGTCGTCAGCAAGAGAACAAATGCATGGTCTTGAGAAACTCCGTCCAAGCAAATCCAGTACAGGAGATTTTTTTTTGCAAGTCTGAGTGATCCTGACTGGTAAGTAAATGCACACACAGCCAGGAAATGGAACAGCTTGTTGTAAGTTCACCAAGGCAGATTCAGTAAATAATAATTCCTTTATTCAGAACCACAGAATAATAGCACACAAGCTTTGGCTCAGAGATTCTGAGCTTTTATCAGTGACACCATGCTGTTGAATCAGGTGTCTTATATACCTTGAAAATCCTAGGTTAATTAGATAGCACTACCAATTAACATTTTAAAGAGACTGTGCACTATTCCACATGCTTAAAAATTCCTTTAAAACAAAATATATAGAGAATATAATAGATTGCTTAAAAATAATGCATTAATGCATCTGTCACTACTAAAATGCTGATAGCTTAAAAATAAAC
Organism: Protopterus annectens; assembly: GCF_019279795.1. Classification (NCBI taxonomy): domain Eukaryota; kingdom Metazoa; phylum Chordata; order Ceratodontiformes; family Protopteridae; genus Protopterus; species Protopterus annectens. The sequence goes on along the minus strand of NC_056744.1, from coordinate 123,265,074 downwards.
AAAACATTGTGCACTGTTACCATAGTGTTTAACTTTGTAATAAAATTTGCTTTGTGCAAAAAGTTGCACTTCTTTTGAAAATTGGGATGAGATGGAGTGACTTGACGTACCAAACTGTCGCTAGTAAGTATAATATAAGGCTGAATGCCTAGTATGGGTATGACAATATTTTCCTTTTCTTGGTCTTGTTGACAACTCTGCTGGAAAAAGAACACTATGTCTTAACCAAGTTAAACTATGATGTACAATAGGTCTTTCCTTAACATAGACTTTGTATAGTGTAGCATTAAGTGAAAATCATGCCCATGTGTATGAGTACTTGCCATTAGTAATTGTGTGGGGAATGTCAAACTAAAGTCTTGCCCTTCTTAGTTTCAATAGCGGCTTGATACTGATCAAGCCGTTAAGCAGGGGGTCTCCCAGCATCTAACTTTAATTGCCAGAGGAGTTCTCGATATTCTAAAGTTGATTCCCAATCACCCCCCCTGGCATCAGGCTTAACTTGCTCCAGTACCATAAATTTCAGTTTTATGTTTGGACATTTGTTTATATCATAAAATGCTTTCATTATATCCGCTTGCGAATCCCCTTTCCTTTGCCTACAGAAAGAAACTGCTGCATGTGGTGCAGAAGAATAGACCCTTGCTACCTACCATGTGAAATGGCCTGTTTTAAACCTTCTGGATGGAATGGTGATACTTTTTTCTTCCAAGATGGCATGGCATTGGCTACATGCCCCACATTTAAATGTTCCCTTTCTTGCTGGGTTTGTTTTCCTTGTAATGTTCTGCTTTTTCTCAAACATTTCCTTCTCCTTACAAATGAAGGTTGGTCAGGCAATAGCCCCTAAACTCTTCAAAGAAGAACAGACTTTCCAAAACCTGACCTCTGCAAAGTGCAGAACAGAGTTGGAGCTTAGATTGAAAACTGTTCTCCAAGTAATTTTTGACTGGTGCAAACTAGGGCTGCTGAAGAAAAACAGACAACTGCACCGACAGAGTCCATTGCAGAATTCACATACAAAACTTTGCTAAAGGAACCAGAATTACTGCTGCTGCCAGGAACCCCAAGGCTTGCAAGACTAGTCATGCGGGATGGGAAGAATGCAAGATCATTTTCTTAATCTGGGATGTGAGACTCTGTACTCTTGTTGAAAGAAGTAATGCCATCTGATTGGCCATGTCTAGACAAGCACCTATGATCTCCAGAGTCTGCGTAAGTGTGAGCTGTGATCTGCTGTAGTTGACTGAGATGCCCAGACAAAGACATAATTCGAGCAAGTAGTCCCTAGCTTGTAGGAGTAGATGCCTGGTTGAGGCAGTTAAGAGCCAGTCGTCTAGGTACAGAAACACACTGAATTCCAGCAGTCTCGAGTGAGCTGCTACCACCACCATGCATTTGGTTAACACCCCCTGGGACTGTGGTGAGACCAAACAGCAATGCTCTGAACTTGTAATGACTGGATCCCTGCCAAAGCACAAATATCTTCTAGAGTGCCTGTTCATTTTGATGCGACAGATAATATTGAGCACATCCAATCATCCTTCCCTAGCAGGGACAAAAAAATACTAGATTTTGAACATCTGGAACCTTGACTATTTCACACATTGGTTTAGTCTGCTAAGAGCTGGAATGGGTCTCAAGTTCCTGTGTTCTTTGCCACTGAAAAGAATCTCGAGTAGGTTCTGAATCCTTTCTGGTTTAAAGGTTCTGAATCCTATTTGCCGTGATCTGGGGGGACCTTCTGGATGACTCTTTTCTAGCAGCTTTTCTATTTCCAAGGCTGCAGCCTCGTTTCATTTTTGAAGGGTGAATTTGGGAAAATGGTACAAAAGAACCTCTAAATACAACTTTTGCACCCAAGAATAGTTTGCGATGGATTCCCAAGCTTTGAAGTGCAGAGACAAGCTCCCCCAACTACTTTCAGAGAGCAGCAGCCAGGCAACCTTTCGGGAGGGCTGGTAGGGTTTTGTCTGACAAGAAATCCCCGGTTCTGCAGGCCACATCTGCCATGGGGGGGCTGCATCTTCCATTCAAGTCCCCCCCCCACCTCTGGAGAACCATCTCCTCATGAGTCTTGGAAAGGACCCTGGAACTGACAAAACCACATTTTTGTGTCTCTCACTGATTCTGGGGGGGGGGGGGTCTGAGGAGTAGAAAACCTGATCCCAACAGCAGACAAGGTCTTCCTGCTTTGCTCACTTTTGGAGAAAGTTTCATTCACCTTTGAGTCAAACGAGGTAGATCCATCAAAAGGAGCACTGGATGAATTAAGACTTGAAGGGCTCCTCAAATCTACATAGGCACATCTCCTGATGGCTACTGCCCAAACCCTCCACCTGTGAGGTACCCTCCTTGGTATGGGATATCAGCCTCATGGAATGGAGGATGGCCAGTTAAGAGGTCTTGTTCTGGTCCTCCATGTACATGGACCCAGAAAGAGGTTTGGACAGCTCTTTAGTGATACTTCTTTGCAAAGTGTGTCAAATAATTCAACGACTGCAGGGCAAAGCTCGCTAAAGCATAAACAAACTTACCAAATCTGTCCAAGGCCCTAGACCCCAGACTACCCATTAGGGGGATGAACAAATCAGCTTTGCTCTGCAAGCTCTTTCTTAGTGGCTGCTGCCATAACCATGGCATCTACCTAGACTCCCTTGCTCCAGTGTGTTCTATTCCGGGGGGGGGGGCTTAAATTCCATCTGGTTGCTTGAGGATATGCTCCACAGTATCCAGCTTCTTCCACACACACTGTGAGATGAGATCTAATAGATCACCAGCCAAGAGCGTCACCCAAGATGTAGCTGGCCAGACTTGAAAGCCTCCAGGAACACCAACTCCTCCTGGAAAGTGGTGTCTGAAGACCAACCACCTTTCTATTTTAGAAGTTCTAGTATCTCTCCAAAGGAGATATTCCCAGGTGAAGATCTGTGGGACCCTTCCCCTTCATCAGTAAGGGATTCCCCGAGGGGAATCCAAGTGCCTCCTTCTGCACATTCTCTTCTGACAAACCATCATTTGGGTGGTCTGGTGAGGCATCGGAAGAGACGGGGGAGTCTCAAGGGACTGATTGTCCCAGTGGAACAGTTCTGAGCCTCTTACTAGTATGACCCAAAGGTGGCAAAGAAACTGGATACGAGGAGGTAAGGATGTACTCTCTAGGCAAAGAGCAGGCCCACTTTACTACCTCAAAGGCAAAGAACCTAGGTGAAACAGAAGTTTGCGGTACTGGAGCTGAAGTCCCCTGAATCTCCCCAGACCACCTCCTGAAGATGCAGTCATACCCAAGCTGTCCAGTGCCGCAGCATAAAGAGGCAAGGACGGCTTCAAAAACTTCAGAGTTTATCCCAACCCCCTGAGCCGCTACTTCTGCTCCAAGAGTCCTCATCCTCAAAGGATCAGGGCCAGAGTCGAAAAATTACCTGTCTTCAGATTCAACAAGACCACCCCCTGGGATCTTGGATCACAGGGCTCCAAAACCATGGGACTGATCGGAGAAGGAGATACTAATTGACAGTCTGTGGTGGGCAGGCTCATGGGTCCAATGGGAGGCAGAGATGGAATTACCCCCATGTGCATCTCGGCTCTGGGAAAATTCCTCATCATTCTAGCCACCTCTTGTTCAGACAGGCTCCTGGAAGACCTAAGCAAAGGGCTGGTAGATGGCAGCCTGGAGTGCTTCTCCTAAAGAAAAAAGAGAGAAGGAAGTTTAACAGATATTGGCTCCATTGAGTATCAAGGCAACTGGATATGAGGCAACTTAGTTTTCAAGGGAGTCCGATCGGACTTATTTGGAATTTTTGATGGTGGCTCTGTGGTTGGAGCTGAAGTAGAGACATTTTTCTGGTAGAGTTGGTAATCTTGTGACCACAGAAAATGCATTACTTGTACCCTGTTGGCTTGTCTATCACGATAAAGAAAAAATACTGCACTTGATCATAACCAAACGTTCAAGAGCACCGTTAAAGTAAAGAAAGGTAGAAAAGTTTGGGGCTTTTTTGTGAAAAAAAGGTACCAGAGCAGGAAAGCTCTGAAAGACTTGGCATCCAAACCACTCTTTTTATTCAGCTCAGCTCGAGAGGACTAGTGTTTTGGGGGCATGGAAGGTCTGGAATTTTTGGAAACTAGCCAGCTGTTGTATCCTATGCAGTATAGGACCCATACATCTTAAGTTAGTGCAGCAGTGATCAATATGATTAATATCATGCTGATCCCTGACAGTCTCAGGTGACTTGTTACTACTGCCATGCAGCTGAACATCTTGGGGCGGGGGGGGGGGATGAAAACGAAGGGCAGGGCTCTAAATTGAAAATGACAGTCTTCTAGCCAGAAGCATGGAAACCACCTAAATGCCTTGCCAATTTTGATATGAAGACTGATGTCTTCGACAGACTTGCAGGAGGACTGTTTGCCTTCAGACAAGACAAAATTACTTACACAATGACCGTTCTAAATGGGGTCTTAAAAAAAATTTAGGCTGCTGAGAAACAGAACTGGCCTGAGGGCCTTACTTTTCTTTGAAACCAAAAAAAGACCTAAATAGATAGAATCCACACACTCTCTAGTCTGGGGTGACCTCTTGGATAGCTTTTTCTAAAAAAAAAAAAAAAAAAAAAAAAAAAAAATCAGTACTTCTCTTTTGCCTGCTTTTAGTCGATGGGGTTGAACATCTGAGAATGACTGAGCTTGATGAGCAGGAATTAGATAAAGGGGTGTGATATAGGCTCTGGATACTTTCTCACCCAAATGTCCTATCACAGGGTCATCTACGCAGCTGAGTTGAGAAAAACTACCTCCATCTCCAGAGATGTCAGCTAATGGGGCCTCTTCTGCCATGGCCATCCCTATCCGAGACGCGCACAAAGGGTTGGTGCTGGGAATTTTGAAACCAGAGTTATGTACCCTTTCTGATGTCTCCTGAAAAATCTTTGAGGAGTTTCAAATTGGACACCTGATGCAGACAGCCCACTACCTTCCTGCTCACACCTCAATAGCTTGCCTTTCACTGCAGACGCTAAAAAAGCAGCACTAACATAAGTGGCATCAGGAAAACACACCATGAAGTTCTCTGCAAAGTCAGAAAGGCAAATGCAGGTATGACACCATAGTAATGCCTGCGCCTACCTCCCTGGCTGCGCCATCAGCTGCACTGTGCAACTGCCACGTCAACAGCATGGTACTCATGGCAGTCTCCATCACTTAGTTGTCTCAGAAGTGAGTGGCTTTCACAAAGCATCTAACCCTTGCCCCACTACACCTCTCTGGGAAAAAACTTATACGAGAAGCATTATTTACCAATCTTGACAATGGCACTCGACATGTATGCATACTTCCCCATTTTGTTCATCACTCTGGACTTCTTGTTAAGCAGATGGAATATAGCGCCATTGTTTGAAAGACCTTGTCTGCCAATAACTATGACCATTAAAGTCTACCACAGGTCCTTTGGACCAGTGCTGCCTATCCTTAGGGAGGATGAAGAATTTTATCAGGCTTCCATGGTACAGCTTTGGATGAATCAGATTCCTGCCATGCCCTCAACCACCAACTCTCCCCTTTTCTATCCCAACCAGCCACAGCAGCCATTGGCAAAAGAGTTCTCCTTTCTCAACATGAATTTGGGCTCCCAGTTTTAGGTTCTGCCACCAAGAAAAACATTACCATACTTTCTCCAACACCATCCATCGATTTATTATTAACTTGCCTCTCCGTATCACCCTAGAAAAAGTCAAATGGTTACCCATAAAACAAATATCCAGCCTACTTCTAAGACCCAACTCTACACATATACTCACCCTGTAGCTACACTTCACAAAAAAAAACTCCTCATATAACCTAAGGCACTATTCACAAGTCCCACAAACTATCATTACCTTTAGAACCAAACTCCATAGCACTATGCATCCTTCTTCCTCTCAAACACAATCTTTGGCAAGCTCGCCCCATCGACATTAAATAAATTAACATTTAATCCAAATTTAGAAAGCAACTCGAAAAGCACTTCAAGCCAAATACTCCTACTTCAATAAAGGATATATTACCTCATCTATTTCCTTCCCAAGTCTCTCTCTCAATTCACTGAAGACTGACCCATTTTAGAAACTAACATGTACATTGTATACTACACTCTGCTTCACTGTATATTGCACTGTGCTTCTTCACTGGAATACGCAGTTTCTATGTAATTAGTCTGAACTATTCTTTTACTGCTTACTTTTCTGTTTTTTTCGTTTGTGAAATGTTTTCTATTTCACCCATGCTGAGCCTGAAATTGGTCAATACTGATCACTGCACTACCCCAGTAAACAAATATAGACTTATTTTATATACAAGATAAATCGGCTGGAGTGACCAAGTAGGTAGTAGGTGCAGAAAGGTAAACTTCAAAGAGCACATTCTCATCCGGGTGCCGAGATGGGGGAGCGCAGATGGCCAAGATGACAATCTGGTGAGGACTGGAAGAGGAACGCTCTTGCTCATCCAAGTCCATGACCACTGTCAAGAACTCTGTAGGGGGGAGTCCAAGTGCCTCCTCCACACATCCTTTTCCTGAGAATATCTGGAGGGATGATCTGAAGAGCCAGATTGTACTTGTAATGGTTCCCTGAGAATTTCCATTTGGCTCTCCCCTGGAACTTCTGATGAACAGGCTGATGTAATAGTCGATTGGGTGCCAAGGACTGGAGCAGACATTGGAGACTCTGTATGCATCCTTTAAGGAGGGGCAACCATTCTCTCAATCTCTTCGAATCCAAACTCCAAATCCATTGGCATCAGAGAGACCTGAAGTGGATGTAAGCAGAGCCAAGAGGAGGAACGTCAAACACTGACAACTCAGAGGTGGACATTGATACAGAATTTCAAAGTTTTCTTTGTCAAATGAATCAGTTGCAATGTTATCAGTGCCAAGGTAAGGGTAAAGTCAACACCGGTCACACAGGCTCCAGCTGTCTCAGCTCCAAAACCAACAGTAGTGAAACATGGATCAGGGAAAAAAAAGTATGGGTGATGAAGCACCAACCCAATCAGACTTAGAAATTGAGGGGAATGGGATCTGAAAGACTGAAAGGAAGAGATGGAGGGAGGTCTTGTAAGACTGTTTCCCTTCTGAAGGGCATTTTTTGTCTCTAAATACTACAGGCTCTGACAAATGTGGAACTCAGGAAGAAGACTCTCACACAGGATCAGTGCTGCACGTAACTCTACTGGTTCCTGCCTTACGGCTTTTTGGTGCTAGAGATAGACTGGCATCATCTTAGTTCCTTTTCTTGGCTTTTCTACATTTATCTTTCTCTTATTCATTCTCCATTTCTCAATTTTAATCAAGGAAGTATCTTTCAAGATAAATTTAGTATTTCTATCTGCAAGACAATAAAGTCCAAAGGCCTTACAGACACAATCTGCAGAGAGGGGATACAGCCCCAGGAAAACCACAAAGAGTGAGAGTCCCGGGGCAGGACCTCGTGGCATCACTTGCCACATTTCCTTAAGTTCTTATCAGGCTTATCCATTACCACGCAAGCTTAAAAAAATGCACATCATATAGGTATACAGAGCAAAAACACGTGTAGAGTCCAGACGTCACACTTGGTTACTGCAACACATGTAAGCATACATTTCAACTGTCCAGACTGCTGCAGAGTGTCCAGATTTTTGGTTCACATGTTTAGTCTGTTCCTAATAAAAGTTGTGGTTTTCTGGCAAATCACTGGGATGATCTGAGGATTGAAGTTACAAAATAATGGCATACATTTGAGTTTCAGCCTTCAATTCATTCAGAAAATGTATGTCAAACAAATCCTATTATGGCAACTTTCTAACTTTATAAGAGCAATATTTAAAATGTGTCCCTGTTTTTTGGGCCTTTGTTCCCCCCATTTTGTGTGGCTTTGTCCATATTTCTTGCATTAAGAGGACAAGAGGTAGGCATGTAAGAGATCATGAGATCATAATGATACAGTGAAGGAGTGCTGAAAAAAAGGTCTTTTGGAGTATTGGAAACCTTGAACAGGTAGTGCAGTCAATTTGTTTTAGGAATTAAAAATCATGAAAAAAGGGCACAGTAATCCTTTAAGAATGCTGTACAAGTGACTTACTTAGGAATAGGCTACAAAGAAAGAAGCATTTCTGAGGATATGTTAACTGAAGTAATGCATTTTTTTGTTCACGTCAACATAAAGTAGGCTTACATACATTTTTACCTAAAAGCTTTATTTTTAGGATTGCAACATAGTTCTCAGCAAAAATGATTATTACTATTACCTAATCTAGTAATCATGTGGAAGTCACTGGACTTGGAGTGTGGAACTCTCTCTCATCCAGCACAAATTAGAACCAGAGACAAGCTTTACAAGCAAAAATTGAAACGGCACATACTATCAAATTCCTCTTCATGCTCACAGCGAAGAATGTTAAGCAAAAATATACAAGCCAATTATTTTTCTCCAATATTAAAATCTTAATTTTCTTCTCTAATAACAAACAAGGCTGTCCTAATTAACTTTTGCAAATTAGTATACTATTATTTCAACCACCTCACTTTTTACTTAAAGCTGCATCTCTATCTCAAACTCAACAGTATTTGTCAAAAAAAAAATTACTTTGCTGAAATATTTATAAAAAATGTCGGTTCCACTCTGTCTTCTACTGGGAGTACTTTGTTTACTTGTTCTCTATTAAAATGTTTTACATTTATGTAGCTTTTCTACCAGGACCACTGTTGAAAACGGGATTTGAAAACAGGCTCCGTTGGCATTTCCTGGTCAATCAATAAATCAATTAAGTAAGTAAATAATTACAGCAGCATTCAAAATCCTGTAATGTACATTTGTTATGTATTTTAACACAAAATGTATTCTTTACAGTGCCCCACCTGTTTATAACCACTGTCAACAGTTAGTTCAGCACATGAAGGTCATGGCCAAGATCAGTCAACTTAGCTTTCTAGCTGTCTGTTAACCAGGTATCATGCTAAATGCACTCAACACATTCTACTAAGGCAGTTGCCACATAAATTGCAAAAAGATAAAACATATGGAACAATTTTGTCACCCTAGTGACCATTTCAATGAAGCAAGGCAGGTTAATGCAGTCTGCGCACACTGTGAAGAGCAGCAAACTGCAGTAGTGGATTTTCAGCAGCACCTTTGGATAGCAGTCTAGCAGTTCTCACCAAGCAACTGCAACTGCAGTAATCCACTTAATACCAATTTACATTGACAAATATTGTACAGAAGAAAATATGTCATAATAGTTGTATAGTGTTGAGGATAGGCAGTGTGAAAAAGGTAATACAAGTACTTGGCTGCCAAATGTTTCTTTGGTGGTAGCCCCCTCCTCCCCACACACAGATTATTAGAAACAAGGCCAGCCTTAGCAATTGTACGGCCTCGAAGCAGACTATGTTACTATTACCCCACCTCAGTCCCAAACTCTTTCCACCCTCTGGCTTCCTAGACTTCAAAAATTATTTCAAATTAAGTATCAGGAATATATGCTATATTTTATTTTCAATATACAGTAAATTTTATCATCTACTACTTTGTTTAAAAAATGTTAAGACAGAAGTAGACTATTAACCCATCTTGGCAAATTAAGTGCTCTGCATATACCATGTTTGGGAGGTGCTACAGACAACACAAAGCAAACCATGCTACTTCAAAAGTAAACTCAACTGAAACATGAAACTTGGCAAGATCTTCTGTCTCATCACAGTTCCTAAATCTCGCATCTCTGTCCAATGTGCTGAAATGCCAGAAAGTCAGGCCACTGAGCGAGCGTGGACAGGCTTGATGGCTATGGGGAGATAGAGCTCCCCACAACGAACATGGTAATTTTGTAAACTCAATTAAATTATACATATTCTGATAACAGAACCCCTTTATTCTCTCATAGGTTCTCAATCACCTCACTATGAACTGAACTACTGGAAGTCCTTTGCCCAGCTAATGCTCATGCAGTTGGTACATTTCCCCCCCAAATCACATAAAACTATTTAACTTCCTTAGAATACTACTAATCATCATCTCGGGTCGCTCCTTAGAAACACTACTGATCAGACACCTACACAACTATTTCTGAAAGATTACCTTGCTTAGCAAGTAAGTAAACAATGTTTTGGCAGAAAGGGGAAAAAAATCAGAATGCTTTACGGAAAATGTGTTCTCTGTTCAACTTTCTACAATACACCTCCCCCTAAACCTCCTCCCCAATCCAGCGCAACTATTTTCTATATTTAAAGTTTGTCAGCTCTCTCCCAAAAAAAAAAAAAAAAAAAGTGTGCAACTCAAATTGTGGCATCATTGTAGTACCTTTACGAGATGAACTGCTCCAGTTAAATTATTCTACTTGGCTAAAACAGGAAAGCATTTTCAGTGTTCCTCTGTCTACCTCCATTCAACATGCACACCTTGTGTTTCAATTCTTTTGGATTCATTTGCTCTTATAACTACAGCAAGTGTTCCTCTGCCATACAGCTGAAACATTCAGTCACATGTCAGTATCCTTTCATTTTCTGTTGGTGTATATTAGTGTTTGTTTTCACAATGAACGAAGATGACAATGTATATAATAAAAAAAAAATGTAAAGAACCAACTGTGTATGCCATATTAGCAAGAGAAGCAAAAAAGAACACAGTATCACTCTGAGCCTTTACATTAAACACAATCTTATTGTCTTCTGCAATAGTAGGTGGAGCGACACCCAATAACCAGATGATTCATTTGACCTCAGTTTAGAGACGAAAACTCTCTTGAGCACCAGCAACAGTGACTAAAAATGATGGGAGAATGACCAATTAACACAGTCATACAAGAGTCATGAAACTGCAGTATCAGTAACACCATACTAGCTCCACTAGCAAGGCTTGTTACTCCAAAAGCAAGACCACTAGTAGGAAAATAAACACAACCACAAACTAAAAACAAATAGGCTACTGTTCCACAAACCAAAAATGTAATAATCTGTAGTGCCTCCGCCATAGGGCCTTCAAGGAGTAACAAACATCACAGCTCACATATATTTATATAAAATCAATTATATAATTAACTAAATAATTAAATCAAATACTTCCAACTAATTTCGCAGTTAAAACCTGCAGCTGTTAAAGTGTTATACTTTAGAATAAAAAAAAATAGTAGTAGTTATGTACTCACCATAACATTCCACGTTTGTTGTCCATCTCGCCTTCCTTCTTGCTGGTTGGGTTCAGAGCCAATCCTACTCCAACTCGGCCGCATACTACAGCTTGAGAGCTTCTTACTGGCTCCAGGCTAGCCCCTATCCCAACATGCCTAAGGTAGTTACCCAGATCTCGATTGTGATAACCCACCAGACTAAATAGGTCCAAATATTACTAAACTTGCTAGGGAAAGAAAAGGACCTGCATGTGTGTGTGTAAAACATCAGCAAGATAAAGGTAGAAAAGACAAGGTCCAACCAATTTGTTAAGCATAAGGGAACTCCCCCAGTGTAGCCAAACAAAAAAGAAGAAAATTCCTCTCGATCCTCCAGGAGGGGGGAGGAGGCTGGGATGCAAGGAGGAAGGCAAGATGAAGGACAACAAACATGGAACGTTATAGTGAGTACATAACTTCTTTATGTTAGGTTGTCCTATTGCGCCTCCTCCTTGCTGGTTGGGACAGCGTCCCCAGCTCACTGGAAAAAAATTCTTAAGAACTGTGGAACCAAAGGATGCCTGGTCCTGGGTGGCCACATCTTTGTAATGAGAGATAAAGGTATGTGGATTAGCCCATGTGGCTGCCGCACAGATAGAATCTAAGGACAGTTTAGCTTGAAAGGCAATAGAAGTAGCCAAGCCCCTAGTTGAGTGTCCTTAAATTTTTCCTGGAAGTTCTTTATTCTGCAAAGCATAAACGTAGGTGATAAGTGTTTGGAGAGCCACTTTGATAAGGTCACATCAGACACTGGACAACCTTTTTTGTCTGTAAAGGATATAAACAATTGTTCAGATTTTCTGAAATCCTTAGTTCTGTGCAAATAAAAAAGTAACTGTCTATGAACATCCAATTGATGGAGCTTCTTACTCTGCCTTGTGCCATAATTGGGGAAGAATACAGGAAGCTCTATGGATTGATTTAAGTTATGCTCTGAACACACCTTGGGTAAAAAGGAGGGACTGGTTCTGACAGAAACTCTGTCTTTGTGGATAATCATATACGGGGGACGAGTAGATAAGGCCTGTAACTCAAACCCTCCTGGCCGAAGTAATGGCGGTTAAGAAAAAGGTCGTCCAAGTTAAAAACTTTACAGGACAAGATTAGGCTGGCTCAAAGGGAGGAAGAATGAGAGACTCTAAAACTAGATTTAAATCCCAGTGAGGAAGAGGTTCTCTTATTGGAGGATCTTAAAAGGGAAGTACCTCTTAGGAATGCTTTACACAGTCTATGGGACATGATGTTAGATCCCATTTCTCCTACATGGAAATTAGAAATGGCAGCTAAATGGACTATGATAGTAGCTGCCGCTGCTCCTCGTTCAAATGTTTCAGCCAAGAAATCCAGAATCTTAGAAATGGGGGCAGTAAAAGGATCAATGTCATTCTTTTTTGCCCAACAAGAGAATGTCTTCCATTTACTAGCATAAAGTTTTCTTGTAGTGGGCTTATGGCATCAAAATGTGTTGAACTGCCGGGGAAACATCTGGAAGCCTGGCCAAGACCAGAAATGGAAAAACCAAGCAGTCAGCTTGAGTATGGACGGAAGGGTGGAGAGTACCCAACTGATGTGTCAGGAGATCCGGAACTGGGTCCAGTATCCAAGGCTCTCCTTGCAGATGAGGCCAAGGGAATGGGAACCAAATCTGTCGAGGCCAGTAAGGAGCAATGAGGATTAACATGCAACCCAATGACTGAGCTTCCTCAAGAACCTTGGGGATCGAGGAAAAGGTGGGAAGGCATAAAGCAGTCCCGGGGGCCAATCGTAAACCCGTGCATCCCTGGGTGACTGTCCCAGTGGTAGGACTAGGGTAAAGTAGCTGCGCATTTGCGAAAAATTAACTCTTCAACTTCCTGCTTCAGGGACCACTCATGAGGCATCAGAATAGCCCTGCTGAGCTCGTCAGCCATCACGTTAGACCTCCCAAGGATGTGCGTTGCGACCAGAAAGTGTTGGGAAGACATCACCCATTGCCATACTCGTTGAGCCTCTCAGCACAAGGAATAAGATCTGGTTCCGCCCTGTTTGTTGATGTACCATACTACCGACATATTGTCGGTCTGAATCGCTATAGTCCCTGTAGGTAGAGAGTTGAAGTGCTTGCAACACCAGAAGCACTGCTCTCATCTCTAGGACATTGATGTGCAAGTGATACTCATGTTCTTGCCAAGTACCTTGAACAGCCTGTCCCAGATAATGTCCCCTCCACCCTATCTTGGAAGTGTCCATGGCTACAGGTTGGGGGGCTAGAAATGATCTGCTCATTGATACCAGAGGGGAGTGAAGCCATCATGCTAAGTCCTTTTTGCAAGACTCCGTGATCCATATCTGATGCGACACTGGCAAATCCTGGAATGACCATTAAGCAAAAAGGAGCCACTGCAGAATTCTCATGTGGAATCGTGCCACAGGGGACCAGAGTAAATCGCTGCAGCCATCGAACTCAAGACCATGAGGACAAATTTTGCCTGGATTCTCTTGTTTACCAAGAGGATTGAAACTTAACTAATGATTAAATCTCTTTGGTGAGGCAGTTTTGCTATCATGGCCCTTGTGTCTAAATCTGCACCTATAAATGAAATCTACCGACAAGGCAACGAGGCAGACTTTTCGTAGTTTATGGTGCTGCCTAGCTGTGTACAGGTGTGAAAAGTAGTGTCTCGTGCCTCAATTAGTTGATGCTTGGTGGTGGCAGTGAGGAGCCAGTCGTCCAGATATGGAAACACCCAGAATCCCAGGTGCCTCAGGGGAGCTGTGACTACTGCCATACATTTGGTGAACACCCTGGAGGCTGTGGTGAGACTGAAGTGCAGAGCTCTGAACTGGTAATGACTTGCTCCCAGCTGGAAGCACAAGTACATCCAGGACCGCCTGTTCATTTTTATATGGTAGAACGCATCCTGGAGATCGATGGGGCACATCCAGTTGTCCTGACCCACAAAGGGAAAAATGGACTGCAGTGTTACCATCTGTAACTTTGTTTATTTGACTGATTTGTTGAGTTTGCAGAGATCCAAAATGGGTCTCCAGTCTCCTGTCTTTTTCGGAACTAAAAAAGAACCTTGAGTAAGTGCCAGATTCTATTTGGTCTGCAGGGACTTCTTGGATGGCCTTTTTTCTAGCAACCTTTGAACTTCTAGGTTTGCTTGACCCTGAAGACTGGGTGGAACATCTGGGATTGCGTTTTGATTTCTTGGAAGGGGTGGTTGGGAGAAGGGAATTTTGTAACCCCTGGATATTAAAATCGACAGTACCCTGGTATCTTCCATGATTGTTTGCCAGGCTTTGGGGTACTGGGATTAACTGACCCAGACTGCCTCCAGAGGCAGACAGTCGGGCCTCCTTTCAGGAGTGCTAGAAAGGCCCGCCAGAGAAAGCATCTGTCGGCCTGATTCTGCAGACCCCCCTGCTGTGGGGTCAGCTTCTCCCATTGTTGTTTCCCCGTCTGCCCCTGGGGGGAACCATCACCTGGCGAAACTCCCTGGGATTTTCTGAACCACATCTTCCCACTCTTCTGACCATTGGGGTAAGGTCTACAGAGCAGAAAAATGTACCGTCATGGCAGAGAGTTTTGCCATCTCGTTCACACCTGGTAAGCATCTCTTTTACCCGATGCCTGAACAGCAACGAGCAGTCAAAGGGGGTGTTGGTAAAGGAGGACTTGAAGGGCTCGGCAAATTGACAAAGGTGCATCCAGGAGTGCCTGCGCAAAGCAACTCCTATGCCTGCTGCCCTACTCGCTCCATCTGCTGTGTAGGAGATCAGCCGCATGGAGAAGTTCACTATAGATGTCAAGGTTGCAAGTTGTGAAGCCACCTTGCTCTCAGCTCCTTCAGCTGTAGAATATCTCCCAGTTCCTTCAGCAGATCCCTTTGAAGGCGTGTAAAGTGAGACAAATAATTCAGCGACCCGAGAGTAAAGGCCACTGAAGCAAACATACGCTTCCTATACATGTCCATCGTAATAGACTTTGTTCGGTGGATGGACAGAAGAAAAAGTCTCCGCTAACTCTTTCTTGGTGGCTGCCGTCACCACCATGGCATCAACAGGCACACCCTTTGATAGAAAAGAATTATCCTCTGGAGCAGTTATGAATTTATTGGGCCTCCTCAGAACTGGTTCCATAGTCTCTGGGGAGCTCCAGGCCTTTCAACTCACTAAAGCCAGTAGAGAGTCGAAAGGAGGGGACACCCAAGAAGTGGAGGTTCGGGAACCAAATGCATCCAAGTACACAGACTGTCCTCAGAAGGGGCAAAGCATTTCCAGCCACCCCTCTAAGGATTTCCAGGATGCCTGAAAGAAACATCCTCAGAGGGGGACCATGAGGACCCTTCTGAGTCATCCAATTCTTGTGTCCGAAGTGAGGGACTTGGGGGAGTCCAAATGCTTCCTCTTGCATTTTCTCTTCCAAGGGAATTTATCTGAGGGATGCTCAGGGGAGGTTTTGGAAGAGGTAGGGTCACCCAATAGGGCGTCCCGGAGCATGGATTCCCTACACTTTGGGGGGGGATCGGAGGCAGACCCAGCACCGAAATAATAGGAGCCTAGGGTGGAGCAGTCTCGGGGGACAGCACGCTCATCACCTCGAATGCACCGTGGCCCTGGCCCGAAAGAGTCCAGAGACCTCCTCCTAACCACGGGCGATGGAGAATAGCTCACCTGTGCCGAAGCCCCGAGAGGGAGAGTGGGGGTTGGACAGGGTCCGATGCCACTACCCCCCTCGGAGCTGACGAGAGAGCATAGGACCCCAAATCCTTTGACAGACCGAGATAACTAAGAGATCAGAGCAGTGGTCAGAACCGATAGACAAGTGGTCATCGGAGCCGATGGTTCCACCACAATGACTTCCATGCACTCCAGCTCCGAACAAAAGAAGTTGGAGGGGGAATTGATAACTGTGCGAGCTGAGGTGTCGGGGCCAAATCCTTGTGGGCTGGGCTCGATAATTTAGCTAATGCCTGTGCCTTGAGAAGCCTCTCCACATCATGATCCAAAAGCCTGGATGATCAAGAGGAATGAGAGGAAGACCAATGACTGCCTGCCACAGACTGCAACAGTGGGAACTATGGAACAGACCTCACCGGCTCAAGAGAGGGAGACCTGGTTCTCGAGATTCCTCACTGGCTCCAAAACCACTTATGGAGCCACCGGGGAAAAGAGGTTTGTCGGAACCGACAAACTCACATGTTTATCCTTAGGCCTTGATGGCTCCAAGATAAGAGCCGACGAAGATGATGGCTTGAGGGATTTATCCTTTTTTTTGCTGGCTGAGAACCCCTCAATACCCACATCAAAAGGGCTCTTAAGTAAGCATCGTAAAATCAGCTTATTCTTTCTTTCCTGCAGGACCAAAGAACTAAAAGGCATGACATACAGAACACGAGTCCTGCAGGTGTACAGCCCCCTAAGCAATAAACACACTTCGTGTGCCCGTCCGTAAGGGACATCTTCTGGCAGCAGGAGTCACACTTCTTAAAACCCGAAGGTTTTGACTCCTTGGGTCCCTTAGACATAACTAGAAGGTAAATACAACTATTACCAAAGAAAAACACCAACAGTAACAAGAATAGCTAAAAAAGGTTAAACTTTTTTTTTTTTAAAAAGGAAAAAGAAAGGAGGGAAGAGCCTCTAAATTAAACGGCAACTCCCCCAACCTAGGAGAGCCTCTAACTTAAACAGCTTCTCCTATAAGAAAGGAGAAAAAGGGAAAGGAAAGGGAGAAAAAAGCCCTTAAACAAAGACAGGGCTAAGAGAGAGAAAAAAAAAAAAAAAAAAAAAAAAAAAAAAGAGAACCCTGCAAGTCAAACAGGATCATGGAAAGGGTTAGGCCTGAGGGAAAAGTACGACAGCCACAACAACAAAAAGGCAGCAGCAGAACGGTTACAAAGGTGCTAGCCTAAGGTGAACACACTCTAAAGACTATACTACTAGAAAAAGCTATTTAAATCCAAAAAACTTCGCCAAAAAAGAAGAAAATACTTAACCTAAGCCAGTACAAGCAATCTCGATGCTGCAAGCAGCAAACGAGATTTGGGTAACTACCACTGCTAGCCTCGAGCCAGTAAGAAGCTCTCGAGCTATAGCATATGGCCGAGTCGGTGCCAAAGATCGGCTCCAAACCCAACCAGCAAGGAGGCAAGACAGGACAACATAACATCAGAGTCTTTATAAAGAAGTTGTTCCTTCAATGAGAAACTGGCTCCTACTGTAAAATTAAATTTGTTCACGAACAGTACCTTACAATAATAAAAAAAAAAAAAAAAAAAAAAAAAAAAATCACAGCTATGTTTTTCTTGAAAATGTATAGCCACAAACTTGTCTAAATTTTGACTTCTGGTATCCCTGATGTGTTCTAATAACCTTAAACATCCTTTTAGTTTTCCCAATATAAAATAGGTTACATGGACACTACAAAGCATATACAACCTCCTTATTGTTACATAAAAACAATCCAGTTGGAAAAAACTTTACATTATTTATCACCTTAAAAGAACAAACTACACGACAAACAGTACAACTACTCCATTTGACTGAAACGATGAGACTGACAAATTGTTTCAGGACCGTTGGTGTGCAGCTGCATTTAAATGTACTATGGAGTGGATCGCTATTCTTCTAGAGAGATCAGCTTAAACAACAGAAAATAAAGACAGAATTATATGCATTGCAGTCTGATATTGCTGCTCATTTGGAGGAATTAATGAGTAGCTTTAATGAGAAGCTGAAGGCTTTAGAGGTAAAAATTGTAGAACAGAAAAAAAGTTAAACTAATGAGATATTCGTGACTAAGAGTGGACGGGCCTTTGATCACAAATGTCCCGTGAGCCACACAAGACATAATGACTCTCCCACAACATAGTATGGGACCCTACTTGGCCAAATAGGTCCAACTGGCCTAAGGCCAGCATTAGACAAGCATAAAAACACTACTCCAGTTAATGCAGTTATGCTTTGGTTTTTGAATCCATGACAACACATACTGACTATAGCAGATCTTATGTCATCCAGTCAGTCTGATCACACCGATGGTTACTGAGATCTGCTTGTCGGCACTGATCCAGCCTTTGCTAAAGCTCCTGGCCTCGAATTTCTTCAAGATTTTCCTTCCCAAAATACCCCTGTGCACAAAGACTTCAGATTTCTTTTGCCGCCATTAGCATTTGGATGGATCCCCAGCACCTTCCAGATAAGTGCTTACTTTCTGCAATATAATTTTGCCTAGATAATACGCTACAGCAGGAAATCTCCAAGTAAAGGTATCTGTAGATTTCTTTATAACTTTTGATACATAAACTTTTTCTGTTACCCTTCACACTCCCTTCCATTCATCCAAATTACTTTTGAATAAACTGCAAATTTATCCCTGGTCGAACACCCTTGTCCGTCAAGGATAGGGGCAACATGTAAATGTCCCAACATATCCTTGTTCTGCCTGCCTCTGGGTTACTTATATTCAAAATGTAAGGGCTGTAAACTACCACACTAGTGCCCTTGAAAGCAGACCCAGACATTAAATTTAATGAATAAATAAATTAGGGTGCGTGATGCATACGACTCCCACACACCTAATCTATGACATTATGAAGCCCAACCACATGATGACATGATTCTGTGGACAGCAGGAAATGAAAGTAAGCAGACAGTGCTATGCAAAATTAGTCAATAGAATAAAACACAAATTCAAAGTTGGCTCCCTAACAAAAGTAACACAAATACTCTTGTCAGAGTGCTTGTTCTGTAATCTTACTCCCCCCCAACACACACACACTGCACCTCTGTCGGCTTACCCTCTCAACAGCCAAAACAGAATGGAAGTGCTTCACACTCCAAACAGCACTAACACATTTTGCCCTTTACAGCTGTAAGACTGGAAAGTCAAAGTCAAAAACAAGATGATAACTGCAGCACTTTTAAAAAGTCTTATTTTCACTTTAAATTGTGATTTTGTGTGGAAAAAAAATATCTAAAGTCAGTTTACACCAATATCTGTCCTCATTAAGCAGCAACAGAATGTAGAAGCCATCTGACAAGAGGTGGTTAAGTGGTACAATTCCTTCCTGCCACGTGGGAAGCCCAGGTTCAATTCGTGGCCAATGCACGAATATTTTTTAATGGCTGTTATAAAGACCTGGTTTGCACATAATATATTTTACTTATAAGTTTAAAAGTTTTTCTAAACCAGTGTAAGTATTTAATTAGAAATGCTATTAAAGTATATATTTTTTAGGGG
This sequence comes from Protopterus annectens, assembly GCF_019279795.1. Lineage (NCBI taxonomy): Eukaryota > Metazoa > Chordata > Ceratodontiformes > Protopteridae > Protopterus > Protopterus annectens. Next base: position 123,245,669 of record NC_056744.1, on the reverse strand, counting down.
TTTAAAGACAAATTGAGGTTTCAAATGGTTTTAATTAGATAACTGATGGGATTATAAAAAAAGGTAGTATGGGATACACTGCATCTGAAGAAGTCTTTGTATTGAGGACAAAAATGTGTTGATTAAGTTAAGCGTTTATTATGTTTTATATTAAAGAAGTGTTTTTCACTATTTGGTCGCAGACTGCTGTTTCTCCTTCCTGGATGTTATTTTAGACTCTTTGGTTAATGTGCTATGTATGTTTACTGTACATAGACTTTTAAATTTACAGTTTTTCTGAAATATTTAGGATGTAACATGGGCCAGGTTCAGAAAGCCTTCCTCTCAGGGTGACTAATTTGGTGTAAGGACTACTTAGAAAAAAAACATACTTTCAAACGAGCAAGTCACTTACGCTGACAGCTAGTCTTTCAGAATCTGGCCCCCTACCATTATGTCTTTTTAAAGGAAAGCTACAGTTTAAAAAAACTATGCATTATTAATGTATCTGCAAGTACCCACCAAGAATTCACTGGAAAATTAATATTACTTTGGATTAAGATTGTGGTATTTACTTTAGCTGAGGCACATCACCACTATACAGGCAAAAGCCAGCAGAACTTAAACTCCTTTAAAAAAATAAAATCCAGTTAAGAGGGAAATGTTTATGATACAATATGTCAAGTCATTTTTTTGGCTATATCCCCAATTATAGTGTTTTCCCCAATGATCCCTAATGATATGTGAATCTCAGCATCTAGTGAAATAGGTGCTACAATGCATTTCTGACATCAACATTCCATATTTACATGGAAAGCTCAACAAAAAAGCTTCTCAAATCTTTTTATTAAACCATAGTCCAAATAAATTCAGTATTCTAAACATCACATGGTTCAGGCGCACCAACACATGCTCAATGGCTGCATCCATTATAGTCAATAGACCTTTCACCCTACAATTCTCTATGCCAATGTCACATGGATAAAGATTAATTGGATCTTTTGTGGCACCATCAAGGAGAACTATATTTAAAAAACATGAGTCTACATCTTGAAAACCTACAGAGGGAAACTGCATCATGGAGCTGCATGTCTATGACACAAACGATGAGGAAAAAAATATCATAAAAATCACTTTAAAATCAACACCTTACAGCTTATAACTGGCCAGCACATTTTTTTAACTTTCATAATTTCTGTTGATTGAAATGTAATAAATCAGAAACAAGACTCTGCGAAGCTCAATTTTCTATTTACTTACATTCAATAAAATTCATATTAAAATTAATTATAAAAAAATATGAAAATATTTACTCAGTCATCTTAAATAAATTAATTCAATTTGAGTCAATACTCAACTAAGTTATCTAAACTGTATCTAAATTATATACAGAAATTATTTCTGCAGTTTTTTAATGCAATAAAATGAATGATAAGGCTGCAAACATTTGCCAAGAAAAATGTTACTTGGAAAAAAATATATGCAAATATAAATAAAATTGTCTAAATACATATTTGTAAAGAAATTTTCCACAGGGCTTTTTTTCTTGTGTACGGCTTCACAAATGTCAAAGGCTGTAAAAAAATTAGTATTTTAGGTACGAAGTGTGGAAAAAAAATATACAAAGCCTTCACTTACATTTTTTTTATCAGTAAAAAAACAAAACTCGTCCAAACCCCTAACCACACTCACATATATATCTTGGAGCTTCTTACTTCTTGGGTTGGAACTTTCTTGTTATTCAAGCAACTCTACTCTGAAGGATATTATCTTGATTAACAATTTTAACCCAGCAACCAAGAGAACATGTAGGACTCGTATGAAAAGCAAAAAATGGGACATCTGTCTGGAAAAAAACAATCCTAACTTAACACAATCCAGTATTGCCTCATTCCTGGATGTCACTCTACAAGTTTCAAGTGCTGCAAGTTTCCCCTAGGGCTAAATACAGTTGTACATAGTTCAATTAGGCTTTGCTTTTAACAGAGAATCATACTTCTCAACCTGCAGATATTGAATGATCTCTGTCAAAAATTTGAACAGAGTGTTGAAACTCATATGATCAAGCCCATATGACTGACAATTCAGTCAATCGAAAAAATTAAAAATGCAAACCCACATACAACACACAAAAATGCTTTTGCAAGGGGGCCAACACTCCTGTGCCCCCCAAACCCAGTTAATTATATACATACCAACTCCAAGATTGCACTACAGTGGGGAAAAGGGCAAATTTCATGATCCCTATTGTAATGTAATCTTAGAACAGTTTTGACAGACTGTCGGAACCCATATGATAGATAATCTGTCCACTTGATAGTTTGATAGGAACTGGACATTGAAAATAGGAACAAAGGCCCTTTATAGGTACATCCAGCCAAAAATGTGGACATCAAATAAGCATGAAATGCAAATGCCAAATAGCATATACATCTTCCCACAAAGTATGAATGAAGGATATTACACAAAAGATGTTTAACAAGTCAGAGTGACAATGACAAGAGTACAAGAACACTTTCAAAAAAAAAAAAAAAAAAAAAAAAAACTATATAGACTTTAATGGACTGTATTGCAAAATTCTACCACGGATCATCACTTTGTTTTGCTTCTGAAAAAAAGGGTGCTGTAAGATGTGCATCCTCTTTCTTTAAATTATTGGTACCACTAATATGTAGTATGGCTTTCTGTCTACTACACAGCTTTAAAAATCACATGGACGGGATTATTCAGAAAATTGTGGGGTACAGGTAAAAAAACATGAAAATAGAAAAATTCCTTCAAAATGGGGACAATTAAAACTTCTGTTGAGTATTGTTCAGTAGACTCTGTGATCTTAAGGCAGTAAAGTCTTTTCATAAACTGTAAATGACATGGGACAGTCAGTAAAAGCTGTCTATTATTACCTAGAGTCAGTCATACACAAGTTAGAATTTTCTTTAGTTAGTGGAAGTGCAAGACCAGCTAGCTGACGAGCATGGTTTTTCTAATGCCTTGTCTGCTAAAAACAACATATAGTACGCTAGGCAAAACTATGTTTGTTTGCCTACATATTTAATTTTCAAAGAACATGGCCCAATTTTGTTTAGGAAACTAATTTCATTCTTCAACTTCCAACACTTGTAGCTAGTTGTACTTCAAGTCTAATTATACAAAACTGGTGCACTAACTGCTGGCTGACATTCACCATTTGAGAAGTAACACCCGGTCATGGCTTCCATTAGTTAATAAGGCCAACTCAATTAACAAAGAGTAACCATGATTGACCTAGCAAATGGTATCTCATCACTACAACAAAGCAGCAAAAAAATGTAGATAGCACTCCCAGAAAAACAACTAGTAAAAACAAACAGGGTGCCACTGGTGAAAGAAATAGGTGAATAAATACTGGAAACACTCGTAGTTTATTGAAAAACTGCAATTAAAATACCACTCATCACTACAACAGCTACACAAAGGGTACTGAAAAGGAGCATTACTAGCAAAGTTCCTTTTGGCAAGCAAGTACTCAAGTGCACAGTGATTAAAGTATGGTGCATGAAATCCTGAGAAATCAATGGTTACAGCTTTACTCTCCAGAGGTAAGGTATGGATAGCATAAATTTTACTAAAGTGTGGTAAGCAACAGTCACAGATCAAGGAAGTTGTAGTTATCAGCTACATGGTCGTAAGGTTGAGCCCTACACTACATCTACATGTATGCCCATTTGTATATAGAGATATATATCTGTTCACAGGCAAGTACTAGACTATCGGCCCAAGGGCCTACATAAGCCTAGACAACAAGGTTCCCTGGCTTACGCCACCCAAGAAAGTTATTTTCCTGTGCCACTGTCGAGCAGAGACACAGAAGTGATCCCCGGGGTGTATTTCCTATTTCCCATCCACTCAAGATTTTTCTTGAAGAGTGCTAATGAAGAACTTTGCTTGACATAGATGGGTAGCCTGTTCCAGAGTATGGGAAGTCTCTGGGACAGGAATCTATCCCTCCAGCATGTCCTGTTTATTGTGGTGACAAGGTTTAGGTCCCTAGATTTCTTTAGGTGCAGCATGTCCAACAGCTCTGGATTTGACATAGCTTTATATGTTCAGCAGAGATCACCTCAGTGCAGGCAATATGCTACGGAGTAAAGCTGGAGTTTTTTTGAGGCGGTCAGTGTAGGGCATTTGTTTGAGGCCAGTAATCCTCTTTGTGAGGTACTTCTGTGGCCTTTCCAGCTGCTGCAGATTTCTTGTGAGGTACATTCCAAAAGGGGCATTGTACTCTATAATGGGTCTAATGAGTGTAGAGTAGAGGGGAACAATGACCTCATTTTTCCTGGATGAGAACCCTTTTATGATGAGGTGTGCCACATAGGACTTCCTGACTACTGTGGCGATGTGACTGTCAAAGGAGAGACTACTGCCCACCTGGGTCCCAAGGTCTCTTATCACGCATTCGGTGTTAAATAGATTGCTGCCTATGTGGTAGTTCATGGGTACAAAGTTTTTACCAAAGGTGATGACACTGCACTTTTTGGCATTGAGCTTGAAGCCATGGCTCTGACACCAAGCATCTGTCTCAGTGAGGCCCTTCTGTAGGATGTCCACATCATTTGGGGACTTTACAATGGCTCCTAGTTTGCAGTCATCTGCGAACTTCGTTAGCCAGAGGCCTTCTGTGTTAGTCTGTACTTCAAAGAAGTAGATACCAAACAGGAGAGGTCCCAGGACGGAACCCTGTGGTACTCCACTTGTCACTGCTTTGAGGTCAGATTTGGAGTCTGCAACTTTTACAGTGTGGGTTCGGTCAGTGAGCCAGACGGCAACCCATCTTGTGACGTAGGGATTTACACATAGTTTAGTGAGATTAGCTATAATTCTAGAATGGGGGAATGGTGTTGAAAGCCTTGGCAAGGTCAAGATAGGCTGTGTGAACCACCTTACCCTCATCTATGGGTCTGGTGACTGCCTCACAGAAGTCTTATCAGGTTCAGGAGGCATGATCTGCATTTCACAAACCCAAACTGGGTGGGATCCAGAGTTTGGAGGTTACCAATGTCTTTCATTAAGAGTTCCATGATGACACATTCCATGGCCTTGCAGACCAGGCTAGTCAGGCTAATAAGTCGATAGTCCCGGGATCAGTGGTGGCTCCCCCTTTGTGGAGTGAGATAACTGTTGCTGTGTGCCATTCAGTGGGCACAAAGCCTGATCTTGAGCTATTATTGAACATGGTGCTTAAGTGGGGAGCCAGTTCATTCTGAAGTTCGTGTAAAACGCAGCCTGGGATGTTGTCCGGTCCCACGGATGCTGTGTTTTTGGCTTTAGAGTGTGCAGCTTTTACCTGCGTAGTTGTGATTACAGGGACTCTGCATTCTTCCTGTAGAGATAGGGGCCCTTTAGGGGGTGAGAGGGGGGTAATGTTAGCACTGAACCTATCTGCCAGGATGTTGGCAATATCAGTTGGTTCTGCAATTTTCGTGCCTTTGTGCTGTATGTATGTGTGTATAATATCTATATATATATATATATATATATATATATATATATATATATATATATATATATATATATATATATATATATATATACATACACACACACACACACACACACACACACACACACACAACAGAAATACAAATACAGAAAATATACACTATATATATTATATTATATATATAAAAACATATAGGAATCCATCATGTATGTGCATGTATGGGTTTTGCTGGTTTGGTTGACATCTAATCAACTGCATTTGGTCGACTATACAAACAGATGACCAGTCTGCAAGATAGACAATCCCCCAAGCAGGGGAATATTCTCATTCCCCAGGAACTGTACGAGGTCATAGTATATATAATTAGCAGGGGGGGTGGGAAGGGATGTTTTAACATTTGCGTGACCCAAAAAGCAATCTCTGTACATGCTACTAGGAAGCTGACTTTTCCATTTTTATGTAAAGCGGTCTACTTTCAGGATATCGACATTCATTGTTGTACAACCAAATGAAGGCAAATCATATATACAGTGGACATAAAAAGTTGTACTACAACATTATGTGGTGCTTGCGATTCAGGCACTATTCTGTAGCTTGTGATCTTAGGTAGGTAGTTCAGATCCAGTCATTGCTGCTCCAACTACATTGTGTCAGTCTTATTGTGACTGCATATGTTGCTGACACTGTTGTCTAACACATGGGATATGTACACATATAAACGTTGATTATTCTTACAAAAATCTATGATATTTGCTCACAATCCTTTTATTTACAGTAATGACATGTGATTACATTTTCCTTATATATATATATATATATACATATACAGTAGATATAAAAAGTTTACACACCTCTGTTAAAATACCAGGTTTTTGTGATAAAAATGAGACCACAATAAATCATTTCAAAACTTTCCCACCTTTAATATGACATATAACCTGTACAATTGAATTGAAAAATAAATCTGTTATGGGAAAAATATAAAAAATAAAACACGTACAATAAGCTGGTTACATAAATGTGCACACCCTTAAACTAATACTTTGTTGAAGCACCTTTCAATTTCCAGTATCCAGTCTTCTTGGGTACACACCTGCCATCAATTAAAGAGACTGATTAATCCCAATAAAGTTCAGCTGTACTAATAAGATTTTCTTGACATTTACTCAGTTGCCTGCTACATCAAAAGCCATGGTTCGCAGAGAGCTTACAAAGCATCAAAGGGATCTCATTGTTGAAAGGCATCAGTCAGGAGAAGGGTACAAAAAAATTTCAACAATATTGGAAATACCATGGAACACAGTGAAGACAGTCATCAAAAAGTACAGAAAATATGAGACAACAGTGACATGGCAAATAACTGGACAGCCCTCCAAAACTGAGGAAAAAAGACAAGATGAAAACTGGTCAGGAGGCTGCCAAGAGACCTACAGCAACACTGAAGGAGCTGCAGGAATGTCTTGCAAGCAATGGTTGTGGTACTACACGTGACAAAAATCTCCCATACTCTCCACGTGTCTGGGCTATGAGGTAGGGTTGCAAGACGGAACCCTTTTCTTACACAGAAAAACACCCAGGCCGGGATAAAATTTGCAAAACAATACACAAGACTCTCCCAAAAGCATGTGGGAAAATGTGTTATGGTCTGATGAGACCAAGGTTGAACTTTTTGGCCACAATTTGAAAAGGAACGTTTGGAGCAATCACCAAAAGAACACTATCCCCACAGTGAAGATGGTGGTGGCAGTATCATGCTTTGGGGTTGCTTTTCTGCAGCTGGAACTGGGGCTTTAGTCAAGGTGGAGAAGTATGAACAGTTCCAAAAACCAGTCACTTGTGGCCCAAAACCTTCAAGCGTCTGCTAGAAAGCTGAAGATGAAGAGGAATTTCACCTTTCAACATGACAATGACCCCAAGCATGCATCCAAATCAACAAAAGAATGGCTTTCACCAGAAGAAAATTCAAGTTTTGGAATGGCCCAGTTAGAACCCAGACCTAAATCCAACAGAAAATATGTGGGGTGATCTGAAGAGGGCTGTGCACAAGAGATGCCCTTACAATCTGACAGACTTTTGCAAGGAATAGTGGGAAATAAGTTACATTAAAGGTGTGAAAAAAAAAAGTTTTGAAATGATTTATTGTGGTCTCATTTTTTATATCACAAAAACCTGGGATTTTAACATGGGTGTGTAAACTTTTTATATCCACTGTATGTAATATATGTACACAGACACCTTTTTGGATGTACTGTGTGTAGAAAATATACATTTATTAGATGGTCTAAGTCTCCTTTAAAAGGTGAGAGACAGACATCCCCACATTGAATTAGGGGCATACATCACATTCATTCCTACCTGTAAGGTGGGGGTCTTACCAACCCAGTTTCCTGTAAGATAAGAGTTTAGTATTAGGAAACAGATTAGCAGAGGAAGCAGGCAGGGGTATCCTCTTTATTTGCATTATATTTAGAACCACTGGCAAAGAAAAGACGGGACTCAGACATTCAAGGGTATAATTTGTACGGCAGTCAAGAAAAAATGGTTTTATCTGCAGATGATATTTTATACCTGATCAAACTAGAAAAGGACATTTCAGTATTGTGGAACTTTGACACAGTTGCAAATCGTTTCAGGATACAAAATTAATGAAAATAAAACAGGCAATGCTGTAAACTATGTACCCACACACAAATTGGTTCAGCAATATCCATATTTAGGGGGGCATGATAAAATGAAGTACTTAAAGAGTATGGATTAAAAAAGAATCTGTCATGGCAGCTAAGGATATGTGGGAAGAGACTAAACCAAAGATGATACAAATACTGAAAAATTGGAAGCTCTGTTGTACAGATATGGATAATGATACAAGCAGTCAAAATGTTTCTAGTCACTTTAGTTTCATGGTCAGGCATATTTTTAATCAACCAGAAGAGAAGTTGTGGATAGCAATTAGTAAACAATTGAAAGCTTTTATCTAGGGAGGGGAAGATGGCAAGAGTCAAGTGAGGTATGCTGATCCTTCCAATAGAACAAGGTGGATTGGGATTACCTTATTTGAAGGGGTACTTCAGAACTACACAGTCAAGGTTCCTATACATAGCACAAGAAAAAGCTGCAATTCAAAGTGGAAAGAGATGATGATGAAACAGGGAGAAAGCACTAGAAACAGGGAGAGACTGGGATTTTGGATGCAGAGCCTTAAGGAGAATAATAATTGTACAAAATAATATTCATAAAGTAGCAGAAAGTACTCTAAGGACTAAGCCAACACGGGAATGGAGAAAGGAAATTCTGCGGATAGGGATGACTGCAGCAATACAAACAAAAAATAAATGACTTCAACAACTGGCTTAGTTTCTGTTGTCATTCCAAGGGGATCCAGTACTTGTCTGCCTTGGATGACATGGCTGACAGGCCTCGATGCTTTGCCAGAGATGGCCTCCACTTGTCACTCCTGAGATTCCGGATTTTGGCCAAGCCTCTTGCCTCCCCCATTGTGCCTTTTTTTAGGCCATGTCCCAAAGACAAATCTTCCAACATAAAAGATCTGTCAAAAAGCAAATTCAAGGTCATGTTGCTCAATGCTAGGAGCCTTAACCTGAAAATGTACTCACTGGAGGATCTCCTCGCACTAGAAGATGCGGACATCTGTGCAGTCACAGAAAACTGGCTCATGGCTGCAGAGAGCACCCCTGCCTTACCAACCTATACCTCCATTCCACACATTCCAACCCTAAAATGAGGTCGGGAAAACTAAGGGTGGTGAAGTCTCTACTTTCATTGAAGACCAGCACACCTCCAGACTGGTTTGCTAACATAATGCACTAGAACTCATCCAGGTGCAAATGACAACTGGCAAGACACCCATCCAAATTATAGCCAGCTATAGAACCCCCTGACTCAGGGCACCCACTCCTACCTGGACCTACTTGACTCCATCACTGTACCTCCCAACACCCTGATCCTTGGAGACTTCAACTACTCCTCCATAGACTGGGTGAACTATTCCTGCTCTGAAGCACTCACCCAATGATTCCTTGAATTCATCAATTTTAATGCACTAGACTAGCTTGTTGCACCTCCCATAAGGGAAGACGACATTCTAGACTTGGTTCTCACCAACATGGCTGACCACTGCACCACTCCCATAGTAAGTTCTTCCCTGGTGAGATCAGACCATTGGTCAGTCTCATTTGAAGTTTCTATCCTATCCAACCCCCCCCCCCCAGCTGTAACCAGCCTAAAAAGCTGACTACAACACTCTAAGGGAGAGTATCAGTAGCTTTACACCACCACCACCCTCAGAGGATGCAGACAACTATGCTGAACAGTACACTAGTGCAGTATACAAGCACCTGTACAACTGCATGGAATCCACCATTCCCAATAGAACTAAAACCTGCTCCTCAAGGAAACACAAACCTATCTGATGGACATCCTCTATCAACAGGCTTTACAACAAAAGGAAGAAACTGTTGTCCAAAAGGTAAAAAAGGCACATACTCACAACTGGAAAAATTCCCTCCTTAGCCTCAACAAGCAAATTAGATGACTAGTGAAAACCTGCAAGGCCAATTATTAATCAAAACGAGCCGCCGAAACAAAGGGTAACCACAAGGCCTTTTTCAGTTAAGTCAGGAACCTCCATGGTAAAGCCCAGGTTTCTTCTGTATTAGTTCTTGACAGTACCACTTACACTGATCCTGTTGACTTAGCCAGCTTGCTAGAAGATCTTCACTCCCCTGTCCCCCACAAAGAGGCCCATTTGATATCCCCAATAGTGTTAGTGTTAAAGGCCCTATCCAAGGCAAAGAACACTGCTTCCATGGGACCCGATAGCCTCCCAGGCTGTATTCTGCACCATCTCCAGCAAGAACTAGCTTCACCACTGAGCATCTTATTCAACCATAGCTTAAGTACAGGTTTCATTCCAGCAGAGTGGAGAACGGTCATCATCCCCTCGCACAAAGGTGATGCCAGTACTGACCCTGGAAACTATCGCCCCATTAGCTTGACAAGTCTGATCTGTAAGGCCATGGAGCATATTATTATGGATCTCATAAAAACATAGCATAGGTAATCTCCAAGCACTTGACCCCACCAAGTTTGGATTCGTCAAGGGCAAATCTTGCCCGTTGAACCTGGTTGACTTTTTTTGAGACTGTCATCAAGGCCCTGGATGAGGGAAAGTCAGTACATACAGCTGACCTTGACTTGGCCAAAGCCTTTGAGACAATCCCCCAACTTGGGCATCATCAAAAAGCAAACACAACTGGGCATAAATCCATCTCTCATCAGGTGGGTGGCCAACTGGCGCACAGATAGGACCCACAAGATCAAAATAGGTGCCACTACCTCCAAAAGCAGACTTGTCACTAGTGATGTTCCATTAGGGATCTGTCTTGGGACCCCTACTGCTTGGCATCTACTTCTCAGAGGTCCAGGCAAAGACAAAAGGCCTGTGGCTCACCAAGTTTGCTGATGACTAAGGTTGGGTGCTGTCACAGACTCCCCAAAAGGATGTTAACATACTACAAGAGTATGTCTCACAACAACAAAATGACTGGTGCCAAAGTCATGGCCTTAAGTTAAACGCAAAAAAAGTATTATAAAATTTGGCAAAAAAAAAAAAAAGGCCCCTATTGTTTACCACATCAACAGCAACCCCCTAAGCACACAACCAGTGGTGAGACACCTAGTTACAAAGGTTGACAACAATCTCATATTTCGACCATCATGTAGTGGCAGTGGTCAGAAAAGCATTTTACTTGGTTCATCAAATAAGTAAAGGGATTGCATTCAGAAAAACGGCGGTTATTACCTCTCTGTACTCGTCTCTCATTAGGCCAATAAGAGAGTACGCCGCCTCATTTGGCATGTACCTGTCCAAACATCTGCATCATCTGGAAAGACCATAGAAATACCTTACAGAGAATCCATGGCCTCCAACACCAGTCTTATGTGGACAAGTTCAAATCACTATCACTCTACTCAGTATCATACAGACTGCCTTGTAGGCGAGACACAGATCACCTCTGAGCAATCTCGCACCCAGCCCTACTAGAAATGCACCATATCTGCAAGTCTAACTAGCCCATTACCCAATCAAAAGGCCTAAATCTAATATGCGACTAACAAAACCTGCTGGAGACAGGTTCATCTCCCAGAGGTTGCCCAATCTCTGGGCTAGACTACCCATACACGTCAAAGTACATTGCTGATCCTTTTCAAGTGCAACCTTGATGAGTGGATGGCAAACCACAAATTTGTCCCAGGGGTTCCACCTGTGTCCCTCATTGACAGGGGCAACAGGTCCTGACTTAGGTTTCTTTTTTGGGGATAAACTCTTGGCTAAACTTGTAAGGGCCCCAAGGCCATTAGCCTGGTAACCTTCTATGATCCTATTTGGGACACAGAAAATAGGCAAGAGTGGGCTGGAATTTTACTGGAGAAAACTGGAAAAGCAACAAAGGTATCGGAAGCAAATAATTAGAAAGGGAAAAGTAACAGAATGGGAAGATGCCAAGAATTTATTTGGATTGCAGGCTACAGACAGTCTTCCTAATCAAGAACTGATAGAGTAGAGTATAGGCAAACAGAAAGGAACAGGGGGATCATAAGCAAAAGACCAGCACTGGTAGAGTTTCTGGTAGAATTTAGAACAGAAGCTGCTGTGCAGCATACAAAATATTTCCAGATAACTACAAGAATCAGAAGAGGTTAGAAAGGATTGTGGAAAAAAGAAAGATTGTATAAGCAAGTCACAAAGAAACAATGGGGGGTACATGTAGGTCTCCCAAATATGCAACCATCTCTAGATTTAGAATCTTAACTTGGAAGTGTTTACATAGATACTTTTATAACCCCAAGCAGAATTCTTCCTCATGTAGACAGCAAATGTTGGAGGTGTGACAGGGAAGAAAAAGGTAACTGGGAACACATTTTCTGGGAGTGTAATGAGATGGCAGACTTTAAAGATTCCCTGCAGATTGCTCTGTCAAAGATACTGGACGAGTAAATTGGTATAACAAAGGAAATTATTTTTTGAGCTATGATACAGAAACAGTATTGCCTAGGTGGCTGCCAAAAGAGCAATTACTAAAAACTGGAAAACAAAGTCTAAACCAACTATACTAGAAAGTAGTGAAGATATTAACAGAGATGCAAAGGAATGTCTTTCGGCTTCTCCAGTCAGGGGTCACCACAGCAAATCAATGGTCCGCAGATTGATTGGAAGTGGAGTTTTTATTGCAAAACCTTCACAGAAGGCACACACACACCTACCTGCAAGTCTTTAAAACTCACTCGACCACAGGGAGGACATGTGGACTCCGCACAGAAGGCACTCCAGCAGAGAATCGAACCGAAAAACCTTTTGTATGAGGTGAAAATGCTAACCGCTGAACCACCACGGCCAATATATTAAACAGAAATAAAACTAAAAGATCCTAATTCCAGCTTTTAATACATCAACAAAGATGAAACAACTGGAACTGGGATCTTTAGAAAAGGGCAAGAGCAAATTACATAGAAAAATGTGAATAGTGGGAATATATACAGAGGAGGAACAAGGTTTAAAAGACAACAAGATTTAAATGAGCTCTATGTAATGTCTGACTGACAATGACTGGATAGCTAAGTGAGGCAAGAGTCTTCAAAAGAGTAACTGGAAGGTTCTGCCTATGGATATGGATTTATTTTCAATTTTGAAGTTGTGTTTGGATTGTTTTATTACTATTAGGAATGGATAATAAATAAAAAAAAAAAAAAAAAGACCACCACCACCGTAAGAAAACCTACATGGAAGGGCTCAGTCAGGGAAGGTAAGGAAAGTTTTAAAATGCCACCTAAGCAGACAGGAGTGAAGTAACAGATACTCCTAGGGGGAATCAAGCTGAACAGGGGGAATCAAGCTGAACAGAGAGATAAAACTAAGAGGGATATACAAAACTTGAACCAAGAATGCAAGATGTACTACAGAAATTAATCTTGGAAGGTTAACGGCCTAGCTAACCTGGTAAAATGAAAATGGTATTTAAGAAGGAAAAAGGAAAAATAATGATGTTATAAACTCATCTAGATGCTAACAAGCATAACTACTTGTTTATTTATTGACATTTGTTAGCCGGGTTGGTCCATCTGGGCCAGTAGCCCATTTTCAGTGGAGACCCGAGAAGAAAAGCTCCAAATTGCAAAGAAAATTCATATAAAAATTAAACTTCACACTCAAAAACACTGACAGCATAAGAGACAATTTACACTACAGGAGAGTAGAGAGTCTAAAAATGAAAACGTATAAAGTTAAAAACAAGCATACTGCATAAACAAAATAGTAGTTGTCCAGAGAGTACACAGTATTTAAGTGTTCACTATGGACAGGATGTGCTAACCAGGTAACCACATAGTAGATACAAGCATAAAAATAGGGGGAAGAGTATTTTAAGCTCTTCTAGTGGTGGGAATATGAAACAGAGAAGTGGAGTTTAGGATGGGTCATGCATGGCAGGGACAAGTCTTGGTGTTGAGAAGATGTAGTTCTTGTTTAAAGTGTTGCGGGTGGGTAATGGAGCGAATGTGTACAGGGAGTTTGTTCCAAGATTGGGCAACAGAGCATTTATACAGAGGTTTACCCTCAATTTTCTTGGATGGTAAATATCTAAAAGTTGCTGGTTAGAGCTGCGTGCTTGGGAGAAAAGGATTTAAAGAAGTGGCACAGCCATATTACAAGGCTGCCAAGAGAAGAGGGACAGCAATACTTGCTGACATGCTAGCAGGGGAAGGGATTCTGAAACAGCTTAGAGAAATGGTGAGGGAAATATACAGTACAACAGATAACTGTAGTATTATACATCCCCCCAAAACTGTTGCCATATAGAACAAGGGGAAAAAAAAAAGCATGATCAAAAGTAATTCATTTTCAAGGTTACTTAATAGTGAGGCTACTATCCTCCAACAAAAAATAAAATAAATAAATGTTCCATATACCCTGAAAGAGGAATAGGTATGATGTCCATAATAGAAAAGCAAACTAAGCAATTCCTGAAGAAGATGAAGGGATGCTTGGGTGCAATTTAAAGATTCAGAACACAGGCTTTTTTTTATTTTTTTAAAGCACAAAATGGCAACACTGGTCTAAGAGAGATTAAACAGTCATTAAGAAGCAATCAAAGGGATATATAGAAAGTATATTAGTAAGACCACTCCTACATCCTGGTCGCGCTTTGACAGCAGTAATTAAAAAGTTAGAGACTTCGGCAACTAGGATCAGACACTGGAGATTCCCAGGGTATCTACCAAGTAAAACAAACTTCAAAAATACAACTCAAAATACATTACTGCAGATAATGGGAGACAGGAGGGAAATCACACGTATGGACTGGGACAAGTTACAGAAGAAGGACTTCCAAAACAAGTATAAAAAGGGGGAAATAAAAAGTAAATTAACAGAAGGGGTGAAAATATGCCTTATTTTTAACTGTAACTGTTGAAGAAATCACAGGAATCAAAACGGCTGACAGTATAATGCTGAAAGCTGAAGTTAAGCAAATATACAATGAGAGAACATTAACTCAAAGAGTAGATATACAAGAGCTACACAACATAACCTCAGAATCAACTACAGCCTTGGCATTGCACCCAAGGCAGGAGAAAGTTGAAGGAATGGTAACAGAGTTAGAAGAGTAAGAAAAGGGGGGAGTTATAGAGCTCCCGTTCAAAAAGATATGGATAGCATTAAAAAAAATACTATAGCAATAACCCATGCCTGGGTGTGGGTAATGCTGGATTTACCCACGGTTGGTGTGGTTTGGTCACGAGGGCGAAGCCAGAGTGGCCAAACAAAGATAACCATGTGTAAATCCAGCATTGCCCACACCCAGGCGCGGGTTACTGCTATTATACAATGCATTATTTAAGAAAAAAAATAATTACTTTTCTTAAATAATGGCATTGTATACTGCCTCCTTGCTGCCCTTCCGCAGCAGTTCTGATGTACTGTGCATGCGTATGCTTACGCAGTACATCAGAGCTGTGGGCAAAAGCAATGGAGAAAGCAAGAGTTTAACATAGCGAGACAGCTTTAAAAAAAGCAACGGAGAATCTCCTTTGCTTTTTTTTTAAAGCTGTCTCGCTATGTTAAACCCATTTAACATAGCGAGACAGTTTTGAAAAAGCAATGGAGAAAGCAAGATCTCTGTTGCTTTTTACAAACTGTCTCACTATGTTAAAGGAGTTTAACATAGCGAGACAGCTTAAAAAAAAAGCAGCGGAGATAGGAAGATCTCAGTTACTTTTGTTAAAGCTGTCTCGCTAGGTTACACTTGCTTAACATAGTGAGACAGTGTGTAAAAAGCAACGGAGATCTTGCATTCTCCATTGCTGTAAAAAAAAAAAAGAGAGAGTTATACTAATGGAAAAAGTCCGGGCGACCGGACCTTTTTACATTACTATAACTCTGACTTACAATGTGCACGCTGACCAATCAGCATGCACGTTTTGGAATATTAATGGGGGGTTGTTGTATAATATGAAAGATTACACAGAGGGAGAGGCAGTTGAAAGGATAACAGAGAAAAGAAAGAGAAGGGAGAATTATTGAGCTTCCATTCAAAGGTACTGATAGTATTCTAAACATGTTATAAAAGGAATACATAGGAGGGAAAAAGTTATAAAAAAATAATTTGGAGGGGATCTCCATGCCACAATTGACTTGAGAAAAAGGAGGAATGCTCATGAAGGAAACAGCTGAACAGGAAGTGTGGCACACATTAAAGACAAATAAAATCACCGGGGATAGATGGCATCCCAAATGACTGATATTTGCTTTTATCTACTGTACCTCATTTACTAATATTGTCTTTTTCTTGTAGCTGAACTACCTTATTCATCTTGCAACTGAGTTAGTTCAGCTCCTAGACTATCCCTTTAGCCACCAATTCCTGTACTTCTGTGAATAAGCATACAATCCAATGTAGCCCATGAAAGAGAGGTTTTATTAGACTATTTTTTTAAAAGAATGCTAATAGTTCAAAGTGGTGGTCAGAAGAGGTTTATTTCAGAGCAGAAAGTTATGCGCCGTCCTCAATGGTTGATAAGTACAGCTAGCCTGCGCACAGCTCCCAAGTAGAATTACAAGGGCAACCACTCAGTTGACAAGCTTTTAAATAAGGACACAGTCTGTTTCCATGTATTACAGCCATATAGTTTACTACAATTTCAAACTATCCATTTTACCTAATTTCTGTGCCGATATTCTACTTGGTAAGGACTTCTTCAAGCTGCACTCAAAAGGTAGGAATTCTTTTCGGAGGAACCAAACCCACATTTGCTTTCAGCGGATTAACTGCAGTTCCACGACTCTACCAGCATTTAATCACCAGACTTCAAGCCTATAGCAACAAAACCTTGGCATCACAGCCTTTCGCATGACATCTTTATACAAATTGAGATCAAATGACTGACAGAAGAAAGCATAACTGAACCCTCTAACTCTCCCTGGAGAACTCAGGTTCTGATCACTGGACACACAAGGCTCAAAAAGCAGCTGGTCATTAACTACAGTCAAACAATAGATCATTTTACGCATCTTGACACCTATCCTCTTCCAAGAACAGATGAGATGATTCAAAAAGTGGCACTTTGGATCTAAAAAGTGCTTACCATCAAATACCGATAAGAGATGAGAAACAAACACCACCTTTGAGGCTTGTGGCAGACACTATTCAGTTCCATCATATACCATTTGGCTTGACAAATGGTGTAGCCTGTTTTCAGTGCACAATCAATGAAATAATTGCGTCCAAGCAAATGCACGACACACATGCTTACACTGATATCACTATCTGTGGAAAAAATAGGGATGATCACGATAAGAACTTGCAGAGAATTTGTGAAGCTGCCAAACAATATGGTTTAATATTCAATCACAGCAGCAGCATAACAGCAGTTACAAAAAAGCTATTGGGCTAGGAGGTATCTAAGGAGGTGATAAAGCCAGACTCTGAGACAAGGGTTCTGCAAAAATTGCCCCTCTCACAAGATTTCAAGTCTCAACTAAGAGTAGTGGGGATTTTTGCCTATTGCACACAGTGGATACTGTGGTTTTCAGATAAAATTTCACCCTCTTGTACACAACACGACCTTCCCGCTGCCTAAAGCTGTGGTGGATACTTCCGAGAATCTTAAAAAAGGAGACTAACTGTACAGACTGCTTCCTGAATTAGAACATCTCATTGGTAGTTTAGACGGACACTTCAGAAATCGCCACTGCTGCCACACTAAACCAGCAAGGAAGGTTGTGGCTTTTTTCTCCAGGACACTGTCATCATCAGAAAGGCACCATCTAGTTGTTGGGAAGAAGAAGTGTATGCAGTGGTCAAATCAATTTTAAAACTTTCTTTTGGAAAATCATTTTAAGCTCATTACTGACCAGTGATCAGTCGCCCTTACGTACAACAAACAGGAAAGAAAGAATGACAAAATACAGTGCTGGAAAAATTAAGCTTTCACCTTTTCCCTTTGATAAAGTTTATCGGCCTGGGAAGGAAAATCTCGCCATTGATGCCTTATTGCATGTGTGTTTGAGCTCACTGCCCTCTCGTTGACTTAAGGTTTTTACATGACTTACTGTGTCATCCTGGCGTTACACGCTTGAAGCATTTTA